>NC_081189.1:35679513-35986180 GCF_902713425.1 Acipenser ruthenus | reverse complement strand
TATGCATGTAATGTGTCTGCAAGAAAACTGATTATTTGTGTCTACCTGTTTTATTTTTACATCTCATGTCCTGTGCTGTCTGTTGATGGACTACAGCTTGACCTCAGTGTTATAGTTCTCATTATTACCATATTTAACAGCATGTGGGAAAGTGCTGGCTTGGCAGATCAGTGTGATTGGAGAGTTTTGTTGAACAGTTAAATCGATAAGGTCTCTGTCACAGAGCAGTAGCTGTAGTTAAGTCACATAGAGTTCAGAAATCATTACTTATTTAGCATTTTGTTTAAAATGTGATCAGCTTTGTAAAACTGAGCTTTTAGAAGTCTCAAGTGGCAAAGTTTACAATTTTATTGCCACAGCTGATGGATTTGATGGCATTTTAACAAACCATGCAGTAGCTGATTTTAGGATAGCGACAAATTGTTAATTTTAATTAAAAAAATAAAATAAATAAATAATTTTAAAAATGGACAAAGTCTTTGATGTGCTGCCTGTACATCTGAATGGAATGGAGGTAAGTAAATGGCAGGACTGTGGCTCAGTGGATTTGTCTCTGTAGTTATTCAGTTTTATTACTCTGTCTATTACTTCCATCTGTTACCCGTGGAGTAGCCTATGTAAAATGATCTCTCATGTTTTAAGTAGATCGTGTTCCTCTTTTGTCGTGTTTGATGGCAACAAGAGGTATTGAGACTGATTTGCCCTTTTGTCCCTTAGATGATGGCCCTTCCAGAGCAGGGCTATGTTCAACTACAGTACAAATACTAAAGTCTTTTTCCCAATCATAGACTCCTACAGTAGTCATTACATTTGTCACAGAAGTCTCTTTTTAATCTTACATGCACCACTCTTTCAGTGATTTACAGTTACGGATCAACAAACCGTTTATGTTGGTGCCACACTGTTGGCCAGGTATAGAACTATCCCTATAGATAGTTAGACAAAAGGAAATCAGGAACATTTTCAAGTGTATAGTTTGACACTACAAGACAGTGTGTATGTACAGTAAGGGTGGTTGTAGGTCCTTGTTCCATGTTTACTACACATTTCACAAGTGCTACAGTAATCAAAACTTTAATTTGAATACAAATAAAATGTAAAAAGTATTAAAAAAAGACCTCTGTGATACTGTCTGCAGATAACTGGTTTCATGGGGATAATGCAGAAGTCTGATTTCTTATCCTTGAGAGAACCTAGTTTTATAGAGTCCACCCTCCTGAAGACTTGATCCACAAACAGGACTGAAGGTCCACTTGTAGCTTTTAAGCCCAGGCCGCTCCCCCAGAAATCAAGCAAAGAATTGGATTACCTATCTATAACATGTATGTCAATTTAAAGCAACGCTTTCCTGTAAACAGGTTCCCCAAGGGACTGTTCTTCCCTGTGAGAACCAGGTTAATTTGTAGAAATGGCCAGGGCCTCCGTTTTGATTATTGTTGCTTTGTCGAATCAGAACTTATCTAAACTGGTGCTGGGATTTCAAATTTATGAGTCAAGTTCTGACTCACATTATCCGCCCCCATGCAATTGCTCTAAGATTCTTCAGAGAACCAAATTGACACCCACACTGGCCATTTGAATGTTGATTTTCTAACGGCTCTATTCAAATGAAGCTCTGCTGTCCACTTCTCCTACAAAACCCAGATGCCCCAGAAAGGGGAGGGGGGAGGGCATACCTCAAATTAAACCCAGCATACGCTGAGTTGCTGTTGTGATTATATGCCGCCACTTCAGTTGTTTCCTGTAAATTACAGATTTCGCATACAGTAGAAGAAATGCAGTTTAATACAGCATGGTAAAGTTTGTTTTTAGGGTACTTATTCTGTCTGTCTGCTTGAGCCGACTCAAAGCAGCAATACGTTTCATCCTGTGACACACAAATAAGGAAATAGTTAGGCACAAAACAGTAGATAAAGAATGAATGCCATACTCTTGTTTGGTCTAAATTCAGCAATGATGCCATTCTTACGGTATTACCTAAATAATGCCTTCAAAGCTGGCATCGATTGTAACCAGCCATCTGATTCTTTTAATACTTGGATCAAATAAAATATATGTTTTAGATTTGTAAAATGCAGGAGAAATATATCTCAAGATGTTCGTATTTTCTCAAGATCTTAATATTTTTCACTACTATCCTGAAGCACACAGTATCTGTTCTTCTTGAGTATGTGTAAATAGTCTGAGTGAAACTGTAAAACATGCAGGTACTGTATGATCTGGATAAAGAAAAATAATACAGTGCTCCTCCTCCTTTTATAATGCTATAGCCGAGAGTCGTAGTTACAAGGCTGTGCTATTTGTGTTCCGCCTTATAAAAAGTGCTACTGGCTTTATGGGGTAAATTGCGCCTCGACAATGCTTATAAATGATTCAGCAGTATAAAGGGGGATACTTATTTATTTATTTTTTAAATCATTGCCCTGGAATATACCAAAACTGCTGTCTTTTTGTATGTGCACTGTAGTAGGATAACATCATTTTAATAATGCACTATAACGTATTGCACTGGTCCTTGGAGGAAGTGGATTTCACTCTGGCTGCTTGGTGCAGACAGGGTTAATTGTTCCCACGCTGACGCTAGCTATACCCTCCCCTCCCCCTGCCAAAACCACAGGTTTCGTCAGACCCACGCCTTTTCATCCTTGCTGTAGAGAGTTCACACTAGCATAGCGGCAACCTGCTGTCTTACTTTAAACACAGGACACGCTAAATTTCAGTTCCGTATGAAATGTACTTATTTATGTGATGTGTCTAGAATGTTTTTGACTGAAAGTTGGGGAGCCTTTTGTCTCCATTAATAATAAAAATTTAATTGAAAAATGGGTCTAAAGCATGATTTTTTTTTTTTTAAATGTTGTTTATTAAAATAAATACAAATAGGCTCCATTTAAAAATGAATGTTCAGCTCGGTCAAAGAGGACACCATTTATTTTATGCAGCTGTTACCACCGGGAAAGGATAAAGGAAAAAAGAGGAGAGATAGAAATACGACTCACCTTGCCGAGTAAATTGTAGCTGTTTTGTGTTTTCTTGTGAGCTTATTTAATCACACTGCGTTTGTTACCTGTACACTGTGGCTACGGTACTCTCCGGCTTTGAGAAAACTATAAGAACACAAGCAAAGTATTCTCATAGCCAAAGTGTTCTCTAAGACAGAGTTAGCCACCAGACACCAATATGAATCAATAAATACATACGTCTTACTTGTCATGACGCACGTGCATCAACATATGAAATTAACTGAATAAGTAAAAGAAAAGCAATAGGCAAGTGTATGTTAATAAACTATAATAATAAAGTAACAGACAAACTAACGTTAATAAACGAACTATCAAACCTAAATTAACACAGCACCCCTACACATTTAAAAAAATGCAGCAGCAATATACAAGACTTGCACATTATTTAACAGAATGGTAAAGCAACTCATCAGAACGGGACCCCCAAATTGCTTGGCGGCTTGTGTCTGATTTCAGGTTTTTTTCAGGAGCTTGTACAATTTCCAACTTTTTGTAGCAAGAGAAACAGCAGTGTATTTCACCATTTGTATACATACGATTGTGTAGCGATGAGGTGCACTCGTGGAAATCAGAATACAAAACGAGTCAATGATATGACAGTGGTTCAGGAAAGATTTAATAAACCAGTTTTTGAACAGACTGAATAACAGTTTTAATTTAAGTTTGATGACGATGAGTTATCAGGTTACAAAACAGTACTGTATCTGTTTTGAATGAAATGCTATCGGTGCCAAGGTGTTTTAAGCAAAATTCCTGTTCCTTTTAGCCGGAGCATTTACAGTGGGGAAAATTGTTATGGGGTGCCAACAAGGGTGTTCCCTTAGGCGAAGTGTTCTCTTAGCATGTGTTCCTATGCGGAGACTACTGTAGGTTTGTGGTAAAACCTGTAATGGAAATGTATTTCCTTCCTTGTGGTGTCCCTGCAACAAATATGTCAGAATTCAGATAGGGCATGAATTCAGTAGAATTGAGCAGAAATAAAATTTGCTTGATTTGAAGTGATTGGACTGGGTTTCACAGGTTTATGTGACATATGGAGTATTCCAAGCTATTTTGACACCGTTGGTTTAATCCACGCAGACCCCAATATAAAATAAGGGTACCGCCCCAGTGCTTTGGATACTACACCCTGCTCCATACACGGCAGCGGCACCATATAGAGTTGCTATGTATAACGATTTGGTAGCGGATTTTAATACAACAACTTTTTTTACGTAATATGCATTATACAAATCAAAAGATTAAATTTTTGCATGTGAGTGACACTTAATGTGTGATTTTATAGTACTCACACATTGTCAAAAGAGGCGAGAAAAATAAAAAGCACAGTTCGTGAATGAACCTGATTAACCTTCGAAGGTTTAAAACTACCTTCGAATTCCTGGCAAGTGAACGAACCTTCGAACCTTCGAACACAGCCCTAACTTGTTCAGAAACGAATCATCACTATTGTTCCTGGCTTAACAATGAGAAATACATTAATGAGCCTACACAAATAAATAAACCAGTAATAACAGGATTAGTCTCAAGACAAGGGTAAGGCATGCAATTTTGCTTTTTGTTGTAGGCAATTGAAATGTCTCAAGTGAGAGAAGGAACCTACATTTTTTTCCTGTAACTTGTGCTTGCTTGCAGGTTAACTTTTCCAGCTACGGTGCAGTACTAGCCAGCAGAGTGTGCAGAATTTCCAACCCTACCCTACGTGAAAAAATGTGTCAGTTGGTGTGTCATTGTATAAGATGTGGTGGACCTGAACAGGCATATGCTGAATAAATTGGACTACGCACTCTCCCTCCCTTTACCTCCCAGTCTACACAGTACATGTTAATAAGAGACTCAATTTCCATCTTGTGTGAGCTCTCATGTGCTTCTCACTGGTTGTGTTATGTTTTTTTTTTTTTTTTTTTAGTGAACAGTGGTAACGGATATAAACTCTGAAATGTAAACCATGTGAATTCTGTTTTCATGTTACAATAGTGGCAGTTCTAATACTTGTAGTAGCAGTTCTTGTTAAAAGAGAGTCGACTAGGGCTGCTTTGTCTAAACCAGGCCAATGGAAATTAATTACTAGTAATCACAGTTTGGCTGTAAATGGGATTCTCAGCTTTTGTGGCACAATGCTGTTCCTGCCAGACATAATCACAACAATCCGTACTAAACTATCAAAGTCAAAAGCTGTACTTCTGAATTTCTGTATCTTTGTGCCATTTGTGACCTAGGTAGAAGAAAGTCACCACCGAGTTTGAAATCCTGCCTACTGTCTACAGTACCAGAGTACTGAGCAGTGAGTAATCTGAGCTAAAATCATGGTTCAAGTATTGTCATTGCTGTAGTGAAGGGACTTTTTTGTTATCATCCTTCCACTTTTACAGGCTGGTGCACTCAGAAAATGTGCATGATACTTTTTGGTATGGAATTGATGATTTAGGATTGCATAGCTAAATTGCTTTTCAGAACACCCATAGGAGCCCTACATTTTACAGCAGTTTATTTAAAAAAAAAAAAAAAAAACTACATTAAAAATAATATTCCTAGTCTATTTTAACATGTGCTACGAAGTACATTAATTGTGAAATGCATTTTTTTTCCTGCCGTTTTTAAGGTAATCATCATCATCAATTTGAGTTGATGATACTGTTTATTGGATTAACTTGCATTGTCGCTGGAAGGACATCATTTATTATTGAGAAGGTGCTCCGACTGTACAAAGGGACTCCCTCTTAAATACCAGCTGCTCACAGCTGTAGAACATCAAAGAACAGCTCAGAAAGTGCCTCGGCAGGCTGCTTTGTAGAGCTCTCAGACGTTGTGATACAGATTGATACTACATCTTGTCAGAAGTTATTGTTATGGGTTACTACAGTGCCTGGAGAGTGACATCAAAGGTCCCCAGAAAGGAGACAAATGTTGCCATCTCACTGTACTTTGAACAGACGATTTTAAAGGGAGCTACAGTATATACAGAAAATCTGTTTGAAACACTGAATCACACAAATGAATGTGCCGATTATCATTGATCCTTAAATTTAAATAGAATTTCTTCTCAAACAATGCATTTGTATGGGTGAATTTAAATAGGAGTCAAAAGTAAAGCATTGATTTTTACAGTATGTGTTTTGGTGTTGCAATATGTTTAACTTTTTTCCATCTATATCTGTCTGTCTGTCTGTCTGTCTGTCTATATCTCTATCTGTCTGTCTGTCTGTCTATATCTCTATCTATCTGTCTATCTGTCTGTTCCATACATCTTACATGGACAGTGGCTATATCACTACAAAACATAAGACAATTAAACCAGACTTATTAATGATATAATAATTTCTCAAAATATAAATCTCGCGAAATATCGTTCCTTTGATTTATACATTTCACCTAGATTACATTTGACACAAAAAAATCTCAGGTTTCATGGTGGTTTTTAGTATATAACAGTTTTATTGTATAACAGTTCTGTAGCTGCATCAGTGGAACAGCCAGTTCAACGTGTACTCTGAGCACTCAGACTCGCACTGAAACCCAAATAGACGTTGGTGTTGCTGCACAGACGCTTGGCCTTCCTTTGGATGATGAGTCAGACACAGGATCTGAACAGCACTATTTCAGCAATTTTTTTTTCTTCTTGGTACAGTGTAAAACTATTAAAGTGTTTTGATGAAAAACAAATACCAGTTCTTTTTTCAGCCAGTCGTATTATGGGGGCCTTGCTCTAAAAGTCCATTTTTCTTCTGCCTTGCTGTGAGCAGTGCTGAAATAAAGCATCTGTGTTGCTCTAATGGAGAACTTTGTCAGACACTGCAAGCTGACCACTGCTATGCTTAAACCAAGCATAAATGAACCAGAATGCACCATTTAAATTCTCGGGAGACACTGTGCCTCTCCCCTCAGCGCTACGCGCCTCGATGAGGTGGGTGCCTCCTACTACCTTGTAAGTGCCACATACTTGAAAACCCTGCAGAGAACAAGAGTGACACGCTTTAATCTGCTGCTTGGACAGAGTTGAAAACAATTTAAAATCAATCTTGTTTGTTTCCATTGGCAGGAGATTCTGTAAATAAATGTCACTTGTTGTTAGAACATTTTATTTTTAGTAGGCTATTTTCTATTAATTAAGTATTAATCAGATGGTAAGGTGGCATAGTATAAAACTCTTTGACAGTCAGTATGGTTACATGAGATTAAGTTTTCGTAAAATGATGTATTCTGAAATACCGGCATTCTTTTGTTCATGTAAACGCACTGGTTGTTAACACTGGAAGCACAGTGGAACTCCTTGTTGGTGAAGCCTCAGAAGTGATTAAAGTACAGCAGGCTAATAAGAATAAAATCTGCTGAGGAAATTATTACCTAATTCTTAAACTAGCATTTGGTCTTGGGTTTGGAAAAAGATGTTGTATAACTCGGTTTGGTCTCCAGACACTTTATTTGACAGTGATTTAAGGACAAGTATTTTTTTATTTGGGATCCTCCAGCTGACAGTCTAGGCTCATCCATCATGAGCATCACTTAGTTTGGCAGGTTGACTGGCTACCAGTGAAAGCAATTCAAGTACTAGGACAATATCTACCAAAACTGCCTTCTCATAGGTGAACATCTGTTGATCTGGAAAATATCAACATGTAATCTCCTTCATGCATAACACTATTCCTAATTTTAATGTGGTTAGCACATCCTTGAATTTTGTTTCTGTGGCTAGAAAAATGATCATACTATATTGAAAATAATGGGTAAATTCACTTTGATATATGATCAGGCTTCACTAACTGTTTAGTGCGCCTTTGAAAATGAATATACCCCAAGGAAAATGACAAATTAGATGATTTATTCAAAGGTAAATGTGACCTGGTGTTTGGGAATTCCCCCCCTTAATTTAAGTCATGTCATGCAACACTGGGGGGGAGAAAGTACCCATGTCCTTAACGCACGCATGGTTTGTCAGGACTCTCAGGTTTGCAGGTGTCTGCATCCCCGTGACGCTCGTCCGTCCAGCTGACGCGGTCAGCCCCATTGCAGATTGCAGATTGATTGATTGATTGATTTGAATGAATTATGATTTATTAATTAAATATTGGAATTAAATAGTAAAACTTCTTGAAATGAATAGTGAGTAATATAAACCTTTTTATATAGCTTTTCTAAAATATGAATACACGATTGTTTCTGATGAAATAAAGGAGTCTTTTACATGTTATGAGCACTAAGGTGTAAGTTACTAAAGGAGATTTAATTTAAAACATCTGACATGCATTCTTAGGTTTTTGTGGCTTTTAGTGTTGTGTTTTTTTTTTTTTTTAATTAACTTTTTTTTTTTCAAAACTTTAAGAAATTAAGAAAAAAAAAAAGATTTCTGTACCATAACATTTAACATTTTGTACTTTTCTGGGACCCCAAAATTTCCTCTGGGACCTGCAGTCTTTTGTTGTATATCCAGTATAAGGCAAATACAAAAGTAAAACTAGAAGTGTATGACTCATCATGTCGGATTCCGAGAACACCGCTCATATCAGAGCTGAAGAAAACACATCTTATGACGTGGAAAACATTTTGTCTGCTTGACCCGAAATGTTTTTACAAACCTATCCTTAACTCCTACTGTGGTAATCTTTCAACCTACGGTGCATTTAGGAACGTGGGCTGCCTTTGAAAAAGGATACTTCTTAAAATGTTACTATGAGATGCATCCCTTTTAATATAAAAAATAAATCCATACGCCAGTTTGAAGTGCACAAAAATACCTCTGTTTTGACAGAGGTCAACAGAAGAAGAGGATAAGCAAGGAAAACAATGGAGGTCAAGGTTTATAGTGGGGGGAAGCCTCAACTCACATTGCCAGTCTGCCAGATCTGGGTACTGGGTCTAAATAACTACAGATAAACGAGTGATACAAAATAATTGTTCGTGCATGTTTAATTACCTGGTGGTTTCCGACGGAAATCCACAACCAAGGTAGTGTTGTATTAAGTTGTGCATTTTTTAGTCTGTTGCATAGTGTTAGTAACTGAAATGAGTTCATCTGTATGTGTAACAAGAGTAAACATGATCAAATCCCCCTTGAGAAACCAAAGACTATGTTCACCAAGAAGTGACTCGGGGCTCTTCAAAACTTTTTCCCATTGAGGGTCCAGGACTCAACTAAAGAAACTGAAGGTCCCAGAGGAGATTTATACTCCAGAAGTTCAGAACCTGTCCGGTTTTTAAATTCATAAATCATAATTAATATTTTGGTTTCTTTCTTTAAACTGCATCAACATAATTCATATCAAACTTAACTTGAGGGGAGCTCATTTTTTAAACATATTTGATATGATCAGCTAGTAGTACGGCAATTTAAGTGACCACATTTCTTTCTTTTACTCTATAACCTGCGGTCATTTTGAAAAAATAAAATAAAAAATAATCTGTACACAATGTCAGAACCAGATCTGTGACTAGGCATTTTAGTGCCCGGAACAGGCAATCATATTTGCAACCCCCACCCACCTCCACCCCTCCTGTTTTTTCCCTTTTTACCCATACTGCAATGACTTAATGGCATGAAACATATTCAGAAAGACATCGCATTTCCATCTATACAGTTAGCAAAAAAAGAATTTTGTTATTGTCACTTTAACTGTTGTCAACCAGCTTGAAATGCCGATAGGGTGACCCATTTACAGAGGAACTCTCCTAGCCTTAACACTTGCAAAGTTGTCTATTACAGCGTCGAAGTTTATTGAGCTGGTTAAAGTGTGCTCAAAGGAAGGAATCGCCAAGTTAAGCCCCCTTCACACTGGCATGCTTTACCCAGGTCAGGACCCGGTATCATGCGGGGTTGGCTACGCGATTTCACACTGCTTTTAATAAGCAGGGTTTACCTGTGTGACAGACATAAATACACAATGCACGTATCAATGCCCCTGAAGCAGCTTGTTACGGACGCTTCCATCCAAGCTTCTCTGGATTGAACCGTCTGCCCAAATGTTGATTAGAGCAAATGTTTCTTCATCCTTGCTGCAATCTTGCTCCTGGTGTGTCTCAATCAACCAAAATATGGCTAAACAGAACAAACAGAAATATCCCTTGCGTCATGCATTTTGCCTTGCGCAACCCGGGTCAAAGCGTGTCGACCCACATCCTGAGGTGGATCGCTGCTACCTGGGTCAACCTGGGTACGACCCAGGTATGTGTTTTCACACTACACAGGATTGCGACTCAGCCAATTCTGCCACTGTTGAGAAAGCTAACATGCTTTCTCTTCTCCCCCTCGTTTTTCTGAATTTGGCTCCAGATGGCTTCTTTGGAGGCATTTTGGTAATTTTATTTATTTTTAGTTTTTTCTCTGTATTTAAAGTTTCTCACATCGCATGTTTTTTGTAGAATCAGGTTAGTGGTCGTTAAGACCGTTGCTGAGGAAGTGATGCAATCCATTTTCTAGTGCAGAGGCACATGCTATCTTCAGACTGTGCTAGGGGGCGCTGACAAGAGAAAACATTGAGAACCGCAAAATAAAATTATTACTCGATTTGGCAATGCATTTCAGTAATTTTTCCACCCCTCACATCTTTGCGCCCAGGGCGGCTGCCCTGCTCGCCTTGCACTAGTTATGGCTCTGGTCAAAACTACCATTAATTCTGCCAGTAACTATTACTATAGTACAGCTTAATAGACAGTGAAAAATGCCATTAAACTTCTGAGCCATTTATTTCCATCAGCAGCTGCTAACATCTTTCAAACACAATTGTTTATGCTTTGGAAGCAGTCAGCAAGAAAGCTTGAAATGGATTTCTGCAAAACATAATTAAGATACTCTTGAATAATAAATGCTATGTTTTCTTCCTAGAAAATAGAGAAATTGAATAAGTTGTACCCTCAATATTCCATGAGTAATGCGGTTTGCTCAGAATTCCATATGTGGTCTGTTGGTGGCCTTCAGGCTTCAGTATCCCAGTGGTGCACGATGTGATGATGTTGGTATTTCCAATATCCTAAATAACTTAATACTAAATAAAAAAATATTCTACTCACATGGAGCTAGCTGTTCTTCAGTTCAGGTACCTAGTGCACAAAAGTAAACGTGTTTTCATACTAACTTTTGTACTTGATAACATTAATTTAAAAATCCAGTTGATGCCTATGATTAATAGGTTCTGTGACTAATTTGATATCCGTATGTTTCAATATTAACTAAATCGAGTTATTAATCTAATTGATTAATCTTGCTATATAATTGATTTATTAAACTGTTTGGATATACTGTTACTTGATTGATTACTGCCTTGTTATAATGTGTTTTGTTGAAGATTCAGATTTTGCTGCTGATGTGTGTATTTTCAAAAGTTTTTCTTTAGGTTGTGCTGTAGCAGCGCTCTGTTTTTGTTTCTTCTCTTTTTTTTGGGGGGGGGAGAGGGGGGGGGTTGGGTTTACTTCACAGTAAATCCTAGCGCTGGCACTGGTCTCAGTGAATTAATTTTGTTAGTTATTTCTTTCCATGTTTCGTTTCTTAATGTTTTTTGGCCCTGCGAAGTGTTAAATAGTATTTCCTGATTTATTTTCATTTCACTAACAGGTAAATGTCGTCTTTTGAATTTGTTTTCCTTTTCTTTTTGACCAGTGCCATAGTTGCATCAAGGTCGGAGTCTGCAGAAGCCGTAGCCCGATCTTATTAGATTTGCCTACTACTCCTACCTGTTCACTATCACTCATTTATCTTTGCTAGAAGGAAGTTCTAAATCTTGATTTTCGCCGTTATGAATCTATTTAAAATGAGATGCAAATTCTGATCTCTCCTGTATATTGAGCATTCATTTATGCTGTTTGTAAACTTGCGGTGATATTACAGTAGTAGTTCACAAAAAGGAAGGCTTATATTTGCAGTATTTATGAACATGCAAGTAATATTAGTACATTAGTAATATTTAACCAATCTGGAGGGTCTAACATATGAAACAGACGGAATCTATGCCACTGGCTAGGCTTTACAATACTGACCAACTACATAGAGTACAAAGCAATCTTAAAGCCACCCCTGGCCAGTTCTTTGGGTGCTAACAAACCTTTGTGTTTTTATTTCAGTCCCAGTGGTAAGAAATTCAGGAGCAAGCCCCAGCTGTCTCGATACCTGGGGAACACTGTTGACCTTGGCTGTTTTGATTTCCGCACTGGAAAGATGATGCCGAGTAAACTGCAGAAGAACAAACAGAGACTAAGGAACGAGCATCTTAGTCAATCGAAGGTATAGTATGCGTGCAAGTGACAAGTGGCGTGAACACATTCCACTGCTCTGTTTCCATGCTGATGCCATTGTTAGGTTATCGCTTCTCTGTAGAAACCATTTGCATCTAGTGGAGTGCATATTTGTTACATCAAATATATTTATGTAAGCCTCTTTTCTTGTGGAAGCATGTGTTTTAATTTTAAATTATTAGAACTCTTATTTATATAAAACTAAAGGCTCTATTTGAACAACCTATATCTCTCCAGGGTAATCCACAGCTGAATTTTGAGCAATTCACCCTGGAGTTCATTTCAGGATTGCCCCTAAAAATAGGCCAGTGGTTTGTCCTGGCGGGATATTAACTGATAACCCCCCTTGCCTAATGAATTGATATTTATACACAAAAAGATTTATAAACTACATGTACCTGGAAAGGTGTATAGTGAATACAGGAGAAAATACTGTGATCTTAATGATGAATCCATCCAAAAGACCTATAGTAGTAGTACTGGAGGAAGTAATTAAAGCTTATAGTGTGTTTTATTTTAGCTTATTGTGCATGTCTGTTAGCACAGACAGATGGCTACTTTCAAAAAAGCATTTACCACCATGCTAAGTTAAAACCTTTTTTATTATTTAAAAAGAAAACCAAACATTCAAGTATTGGCTAACAGTGTATCTATTATAATGCAATAACAAAGCATATGAGAGCAAGTAGAAGTCTTCAGCAAGTTGCTTGTTTGTTATTAGATGCGGTGTGTCTTACTGTAGCTTTCAAATTAGTCTGCTTATTTCCTAAAGAGAGACGGCTACACTCCTTGAAGAGTAGTAATAGCTGTGGGTTTGAAGCTGTACCCTTGAGCTATCAAACAATGGGGCGACTACTGTAGCACAAAGCTCATCTCATGTCAGAGGAGAGATTAAGGAGACTCTTCTGATACTCCAGTTTACTATTCGTCTACCACCTTGTGGCTTTTAGAAAGATGAGATGGAATTAGTGTTTTATGTAAACAGATTTATGGTAGCCTCCTGACATCTTACTATTTTCTGGATGATGGAAAATGTTTTTTTTTACTGCCTACTTCCTTATGTAGACCCTACAAATTCAATATTATTGGAAATTGTTGAAATGTAAAGA
Organism: Acipenser ruthenus; assembly: GCF_902713425.1. NCBI lineage: Eukaryota > Metazoa > Chordata > Actinopteri > Acipenseriformes > Acipenseridae > Acipenser > Acipenser ruthenus. Next base: position 35,972,829 of record NC_081189.1, on the reverse strand, counting down.
GTACCCCGCAATAGAGACAGATGTTCATTTGCATCATCAAAGAGCTTGTTGATCTGTTATTTTGAGCTGTCTATTTTAATACTGTGATGATGTCCTCTTTTGAAAGACAGCCAACCCCTGTCCCCAGCAACGTATCGGTCACTTAAATTCCTGAAATTGTGAAAGTTGTCAGAAAAAGTTAAGGGAGACATTAACGCAGCAGGGATCAAATGCCCTTTTAAAGCTTCAAACCAATCAATACATTAATATGTTGTGTGCAAAGACAAAATTAGGCGCTCTCAGAAACTAAACAGTTAAAAACTCTACTGTTCAGTGTTGGCAGTGGTGATACAATACATAACTGATTTTAATTCGAAGTAGGAACTGTACTGGACAAGTATGATAACTAACAAAATCAATTCTATTCAAGAACTCTTCTACTACAAATAAATTGTAGTGAGATTCTTCAGAATTTTATAGTCCATGATGGTGGTAGTATAATCATCATTTTTTTGTTTTGTTTTGTTGGCTTGCAGGTTTAGATGTGCTCATTTTGGTGTTTTACCGCAGTAAAGAACAGATTACTGTGCTAATTTGACTGGAGATGGCCAGTTGGGTTCAGCGTGTCGGAGTCAGGCTTATGACTCATTATTTCACACTCTACACCACAGTAGATGTAAAAGTTGAGCTGCTTGCTCGTAGTCCTCCATGCATGACTTTGTTTTCTTGCCGCGTTCATGAGCAAGAGCTGGTTTCCGGTACTAGTTTGACAGTCGAATAGTTGTTGTAAAAATAGTTAGAGGTTGAAGAGTTGCCACTTAATGCTACTTAGAGTAAAAGCCCCTTTTCAGACTAGCATTCCCGAGGTCCCGACCCGGGTTCTGGCTACCCGGGTCACAATCCCGCGTAGTGTGAAACCACGTACCTGGGTCAGGATGTGGGTTGACGCGCATTGACCCGGGTCGAGTAAGACAAAATGCTTGACAATAAATGTGTTTTGCTAAAGTGCTACTGACGGCAGGAATATGAAAATTGGAGAGTGCTACATTTTAAATGCAAATGTATTTGTCAAACATGTCATAAAACATTGGGATTTGTTTGAATGAGTTTTTTTTTATACCATGCTCTATAAAAAAGAGGACTTGTTGTTACTTTAAACTGTTACTGTGAGGGTTTTTAAGCATTTAGGGTATTTAAGCATTTTAACTTGATGATCGATAATTGTTGTTAGAATTTGCACGATAATTGATGTCAACGTCCAAGTTCGATTTATAACACTAATTACTATGGTAGGGTGCCTTTGCATTTAAGGTATGATCAAATTTTGATTATGATGGAATAACAAGAGGATAGATGTGGGGTTGTCAGTAAATTTGTAATTACCTTTAGCAAAACAAAGGGCAGACAATAATGTGTATTAAGTACAAATACAGTATTATTGGTAATATTTTGAAAGCAATAGAAAGTCGATACATATTACCTGGGGGGGGGGGGGAAGGGGGGTGGGGGTTGACTTCGGCATTCAGAAAATGAGCCAGGCCACAAGTTTATACTTACAATTTGAACCCAATCACTTCCCTCTCTGGTCGGCACAGTGGAAATCAGGATTCAAGTTAGAAAGGCTGTTTTGTCGTCCTTGGCTATGCTTTTAAAGACCTAATAAAATAATTGTTATAAGTTTAATAGCTTACAAATCAAACTGTGAGATACAGCAAAGGGGCTCTCTATGACCCAAGATCAACCATTTAACAAACCACAGTACACGTAAAGTAACATGATTTAAAAGAGAAATAATTAGGTTACAAAATTGATTTTAAAACCAGATTCCATAATGTACTACTGTAAATCATTCACAGCAGCCATAATCAGATTTTTAAAAGTTTACCAATTCTAGATATATTTCCCATCTGCTTGATTGTATGTGTTAAAAAAAAAAAAAAAAAAGTTTTAATAAACTTTGTTTATTGTTTCAGCAACTTACTGCTTATTGTTTTAAGATACCCCTTTGCTTATGGTTCTCAGTGTCTTGCTCTACCAGTATACTAAAACTTGTAAGATGCAGTAAATCCTGTACATTACAGTACCATTTACAGTTAACAGTGGGTGTGGCAAAGTGGTTAACAGTGTGCAGGTGATCAATCAGACAGACAATGATAATCCAGGTGCAATGGTGGTTTATTTTTAAATCCAATTGCCTGATGACAAACAGCAGTAAATAATAAACAATGATAATGATAAGCAATACAGCGGTGTGTATTGCTTTATTTGTAATCTACGGGTTGGCCCAGAAATAATACAGTCCCGTTCTTTTTACACCGACACGCAACACAAACACAATCACCGGTCCACAGTGCATGCGCTAGTGCTCGTAGTGCAAATACAGTTTATCTTTTATCTTGAAAACAAGTGTAGCGATGTCCGGTTAAGTGCTGACCTTTGGCAACAGCTCTGGATCGTGTTCAGTCGTATAATAATAACAAACAGTATATTTTAGACACAACAATAAACGAACAAAACACTTAATAAATTCTAAACACTAAATAAATTCACGTTTTCCTTTCGGTTCAACTTTAACCATACCAAGGAACAGATCACATCGCTCCGTCCCCTTTTGTACCATCTATCATGACCCCTTGGTTAACAAGTGCAACAGCTCCTCCAATCCGCAGCTACCACATCGTTTCCCTTCTGGGTCGATGATTTAGTGTACCAGAGCGCCCCCACCTTTCTAGATTACCAACTTTTACCTAACCCTGGGAATGAATTGTCTGGCCATCCAGTCCAGGGTACTCTGTTCCCTTTACACAGTGCCCTCACAGGTCAGGAGGGAGATGCATCACCAAGAATCACTTTGTCTCTGTCACTGTGGGGGGAAAAAACATGTACAGGAAGTACGTAAATTCTGTATTATATATGTAAGCGATAGTCCCTGTCGATGAAGGCCCTGTAATGATTTGTTGAGTACCCTCCTGCTGAGAAGTGTTAGGAAAATAGTCCTGAAAATGTTCATAAAGGGTCACGTACACAATTAGAGGAAACAAATAACCTTCAAATAACAAATAACCTTCCCTCGGTTTGTTGTTGTTGTTGAAAGAGCTCCAGTGATTGGCTGATTCGGCAGTTGCGGGTTCAGGACTGGTTGCTTTCATTGGTGCAAAGTATCGATGGGCTCCTTGATGGATCATAAAACACATTTGGACTAATTGTGTTTTTGTTTAGTATCTGCTGTCCAATAGATGTGAACTGAGCTTTTATTAAGGCAAGTCAAAATGAAAAAGCCAGCTTTTTAAGTTTGATTCACAGCTGATGCTAGAGCTGGAAGCTAATGGTACCCAATAGTAGTGCTGGGACAAATATCCGAAATATTCAAACAAATATTTCTGACATGTATTCGGATACAAAAATCAGATGTTCGTATTCACTAGAAATGACAAAAATCCCTTGCAGGTATTTACCGCCTCACTAGAAGTTGCGCAATAGTTTAAGAAATGGAAAATGAAAAAGAGTTCCAAATAACATATGCAAAATCATTTATTCAATCACTGAAAAAAACATTTCATTTTGGTCTTCAAATTTGGTCATGTTAAAAAGTGGTTATTTTGTTTGGTCAATGTCAGAAATCTCACGAGTGTTTGTGTTTGTGTTTGTGTGTGTGTGTGTAGCAGCATTAACACAGCAGGTTGAGCCTTTAACAGTTTGACAGATTATGACCACACACACATAGTGATCTCTATGGAAAGCCATCTGGATCAAAAAAGCATTGTGCTGTTTGAGTGAGTCAGAATCTCATGGGACAGACAAGACGGCAAGCACGTCATTCTGAAATGCCTCGCTTAAACAGTGCTCAACTTTCTGTAAATGTCATGTAGTTATTTTTATATAGATTGTATATATTATATATTTTTTTATTGAGACTTTCGGTTATGTGGAATGTAATAAGAGAACCAAAACAGAGTTTTTTCCCCCATTGTTTTCCAACGGCATTTCCACGTTTAGTTTTATTTGAAGTATTTCAAGTTAATTTCAGTTTTCATTTGCTTGTTCAGCTACAAAAAGCCACAGTAAACCTCATGTTATTACTTTATGAAAATGTGTTTATGGCCACTGTTTACTGTGAAAAAATGAATGGGGGGTGGGGGGTTAAAAAATAAATAAAATGCGGTTTCAACTTTATGTAATAGTTATTTCTGGAATAAACAAAACCAACGTTTAACTTGAACTATTTGGCATCCTTTGTTTTGTAGTTAATTCACTGGGGTAAAGTAAGGCCTACACAAAGTATTCTTTACTCCAGGGATATTTTTCTATTTTAACGTTTTACATATTGTAATGTCTTGCTGTAAAATAAAGGCCATGCCCCCCTGCCCCTGCTGCTATGCTGTCTCTGCCTGCGTTCTGAGCAATATAATGGCTTTTATTACTTTTTAAAAACGAACGAATATTTAAATTATAAGCGAATATCTGAACATGAAAACCTGTGTTTGTCCCAGCAGTACTGAAATCGTTTTCTAATTTTACATTTAAAACACTTTCTTTTCACAGTCAAAAGGATTTTCATCTAAGAAAAGTTTTGCTAAGAAACTTACATGAAATTATATTTGAGCTTGTTATGCTCATGTAATGTCAAACAGTCACAGCTTGAGATACTCGCTGTATTGAACTCCATAGTTTAATTCTATACATAACCTGTAAAATGTCATATAGTTTTTTCTTAAGTTATACAAATGAAATAAATGAAAAAAGATAAACCACTATAGGCAGGTGGCACGGTAATGGATATTTTGTAAGCATTTAACTCAGTAAAGTCTACAGGGGTGAACCGGGATAAAAAATAATTGGGCATTTCAAATTGGGGAGAAAACCGGGGTAAAAACCATTGGCGATGACCAAATTAAAATAAATAAATAAATCAAAAATCGGGACCCAGAGTAATGTGGTTCGCAACTAAAGTTACCCTCCCTATGCTTTTAATAAAGACAGCTAATCAGTCCCTCAGAAGGCCTGGCAACTCCCTGTATGCACAGATTTTTATTTATTTATTGTCTTTGGAAGAATTGAATTCAATAGATTTATGGTGCCAGGAGTTCAGGACAGTTTCCTAATGTGAAGTTTGTACACAATTGCTGTACTAAAACCATAAAAGTAATGAGGGTACAACATACTGAAGTAGATGAGAGGTAAAACAAAACAAAAGTAAAAGTTTAACACTTAATTTTATTATAGGTTGTTTCCTGGCATCACCCTGTTCAAGCAGAACCTTCAACCCCAATTAATGTTCTTTGCAGGAAAAGCGTTCAGTTTCAGAAACTAGGGCAATCCTCAGTAAGCATTGTTCATTGATTGTGGCTATTACTCTAACCAAATTCTTAATGTGGACCGCTTTACATTGGTCACATTTTCTTTGTAAATGTGTACTCACTAACTGCAGTAAACCAAACTGGACTGTTTTCATGTATTGATTTGTGCCAAGTTCACTCACAAAGAAACAATCTAGGGAGCAATGAGAAATCAAGCAATCCCTGTTAAAGATTTGTCAGAGTTCTAGTACATCTTATCTTGTATATACCGTAGATGGGTGAAACTGTGTGTGACGGACGTTACAAACACGCAACATTTAGGAGTTTTCCAAACTAGTTTGGAAACTATGCCTGAACCTTTCTGTACAGTATATGAAGCGTGTTGCCAGATATGATAACAACACCAAAATTAAAACCTAATGCAGTCGTTAAAGGCAGATCTGATTGATTAATTGGCACTGTGATGGACGTTACTCAGAAAACACAGATTTTTGTAACGTTGTCAATTGAAAGATAGAATTCTGTGAACTGTCAACTTTATCAGTGAATGTTTTTAATAAATATCTACTGTAAATTACAAACCTTTTTCTTTAATTGGTATTAATAAGTTGACTGATGTTGCATAATTGTGACGGATATTACATCAAACCAAAACAAAAAAAAATAAGTGCTTTTTAAGTTGACATTTACACTTGAGAGGGGTTAGCAACTACCTTTCCACGTAAATACAGTAACACACACCACTTGTATCCTCAAAAAAACCAAGCGGTTTAGTTAGACACGATCTCCCTTTCCTAAAACCATGCTGACTGTCTCCCAGGATACTGTTACCATATTGGTAATTTTCCATTTTGGATCTTATTATAGTTTCTATGAGTTTACATATAATTAGGGCCATGGAAAATTCACAGTACTTTTTCAAGAAATTCACAAATGACAATAAAAAAAAATATACATTTCACAGAGTCACGGAAGTGCCATTTTATTTTTTTAAAACAAGTTTCTATTGTAAGTTGCCAACAATTAATAGCGCATCAAAGAAAATCACCAAGGTTGAAACATTTTAACATTTAATGGTAGCTACTGAGTCAACATTTACATTGTAACATTTGAAACAATCTTTGAAAATGTAACAAACAAGGGTCATTTCAATGTGTTGGCTGAAAAAAGTAACAAGCAGACAAAACTGATTAAAACAAAACAAGTTTGAATGACATTCGGCAACATTGTCGAGTTTTGTGAACCGTTTAAAAGTTAGTCTATGTTCATACAGTAATTAAACGTTATGCTGACTTTGAAAAACAGGGTTAAGTGCAAGTGACAAAAACGAAACTTTGTGTTTTTCTTTACACACACCAAATTATATATGACATTTTAAAACCACATAACATTGTGCTACTTGAGCGAATCAACCTATACAAAATAATCTGAAGAACAAGAACAGGAAAAACAAGAAGAAATTGTATGCGACTTTTTATCCATGTAGCGTTTTGTGCACACACACACACACACAAAATAATTACCTGGCCCGTGAGCAGAAAACTAGTTATTTGTTGAAGGCCAGCATTGTGCATCTTGTTGCAGTTTCAACACTCATGGTTTGTCTTTGGTGTAAAAACCTGTGCGGAAACTGCTCGATCTGCATCCACGGAGTTTAGTGGAATTGACAAAAAGCAGTGTGCAATTTTTGCCATGTTTGGGAATCTGATTTCAGACCTCACCCAGAAATCAACAATATATTAACATTTTTGTCACTTTCAGCGTCATGCTTGTAAGATTCATTTCATCTCTACAGCTTGTGAAATCAGGGATAGCATCTAGCCCTTTGCGGTCCATTTATTAAATGCGCGTCAGGCACGCCAGGTCTAATTTATTTTCACACGCGCAGTTCATTTTAGACGCACTGTTTAAAAGTGTTTTTTTTCACAGTCAAATGGGTTTAAATAGCCCTGCATATCAACAAAGCACTCACTAGGCATCTCCAGCCCCGCCCCACCCTTTCGTTCGCTATAGCTTTCACCTATGTAAGAAATAAATAATAATAATAATAATAATAATAATAGTCGTACATACCGATCAATCATCTTCTGATCACTTGTTTTATCATTAAACTCCTCCAATAATGCGATCCATATTTTATTACTATAACATCTCAAAAAACCTCTGCAAATGTCTGTGTTCTCTGTGCGCTGATTCACAGGCAGCCAGCTTGTTTACTTACGACCGCCCCGTTATCTGATACCAGGGCCATGTATGACAATTCATGAGATACGTTTTTCGACTTGTCTCGGCTCCTGTCGTTCCCACTCGGCCATTGAATGCTTTTCTCGACTTTTTCCGGAGAAAAAACGACAAAAAACAGTTTTTTGCGTTGCTATAATGATGTCGGACCCAGTCCGACAAAGGACCTGAGAGGAATAATTGCAATGTCGAAATTTCTCAAACAAAGAATTTCAGGAAAAATCTTTTATAGCAAAAGTTTTGCTTTTGTGGATAAGGAAAGTTACAAGAAATATTTCAGTAACTTTTTTTTGCAAAACTCAAAAAATGCTAATTCAAAAGTATTCATACCCTTTGATGCTATGAAAGTATTGTCTACAAGGTTCTAGAAATTTCAGTATGATAATGCAGAACAGTAGGTGGATCTGAAAAACCAATTTTGTCCCCTGCTGTGAATGAGCATCTGTATATGCAGGAAAGGTTTTAATTCCATTAATACTCAAGCCATCATATGTAAAATGTCTGTGTCAGATGCTGTCATTCGATACCTGCGAGTACAAACGGCAGTTTCATTTGGGCAAATGTGGAGATCAAAATAATTCCAGTGGAGAGATTGGGAGACAGTGGGTAAGATGATGATGAGAATACATTTTATTACAAAGTTGTGTCACTTATAATTATTTTCATGATCTGTTTTCATTATTGCTTAGATGGATAACAAAAGACGTGTTTACTTACTTTGGGTTAAAGGTAGCAGGATGAGCTTCTGTCTGCTTTTCTTTTTTGCTCAATACCAGCAACAGCTACTTAACCAATTATGTTTAGACGTTTTCCTCTTCAGTTGAGGTCTTTCATACCTTTTAATTTCATTCTACTTGCTAGATCTATCCTTTTTTTTCTTATTGTAGGTACCGTTCTCTGCTCCACCCCTAGAGCATTTACTGCATCCGTGATTATGTGCCACTTTTTTCTTGTCCTTTTGTTAAACTTCCAGACAACTTGCCAAATAGAACAGATTTGTGTTGTCCAACCATTTCTATAATTGTATTAGTTTCTTCTTTTGAGAAATTGTTTTCCTTTTGAACCCCTACCATTGTGTAATTACCTAATCTGTCACTGGGCTTTTAAAGTGGATTACAGAGTTTTTTTTTTAAGCGCAAATTGCAAAGCTGCGCTCGCAAGCGACGGCACTTGCAAAGTGCTTTATGAAACGCACGCAGCGACAACCCTCTGCGTCCTCGCAACCACATCATGATCGCAGGACTTTTTTTTTTTTTTTTTTTTTTAAACGGGCCCCAGGTGTTCAAGGACGCACTCATCAATGTTGTTTGCAAAATTAAGTTTATGCTTAAATTGTGACATTGTGGAACGGCCCCTTTTTTTGTTTCTTCCTGGATTAGCTGCCGTGCATGCCATTGCGCTTGTTCTGCTTCACACTCTTCCAATGGAAATGTGCTGTCCAGCAGCTGGGCATTCTTGCACACATCACACTCCCCAAACTTACCCTTCATTACTCCTGTCACAAACAATGTTCTCAATCCATGCTGATGATTTGCATGGAAATCCAGGAACATTTTAGGTGATGGTTTGCAACATCAGATTTATATTTTCATAACGAGGTACTTAATGATCGAAACAGCATCAGATCTTAATACGGTCAACCTAAAATGTATAAATTTGATTTTTTACAGACCTCATTTCAGTATAATATAATGCGTTAATAAATCCCCCTAAGAGAAACAACGGCAGGATTAATATAAAGTTAAGAAGTTTTGGTGACTGGCAGTTTAAGTGTGTTTTCTCTCTGCAGATTCATATCAAATTGGCTTTGCTGATCAGAAACAATTGTCTTGACATTATAGGGGGGTGGGGATTAAGAATGGTATGCTCTTTTAAGGAAAAGCTGGTTACACATCACTTTTACCTTCTGGCAGTCTCGCCTGCTAATGAAATAATTAATTTATTTAAGGGTATAATTTATTTACGGGTAGTGTTCCTTGGCAACCAAGCAATCAATTAAGTTAAATGAAACTTTGTGCTTTTATTATATTTGCAGATTTAACAATTCCAGAGGCAACAGTTTTACTGTCGCCATTTTAAATTTTCTATATTTGTACATATTTGACCAGCAGTTAAAGTATTGCATAAAGGTAGGGCTATAGGGTTTGTTTTAACAGAGCTGCTATTGAAAGGGGCATGTCAGAACAAAGTACCCAGCTGACAGACTCCTATTGTGGTAAATTCAAAAAGCTTAGCTGCCCCCATTAAAGCATTTAAAACACAGTTCTCTCTGTACGTTCATATGCAGCACTTGTAATAATACATAGAGAACTGTATAGCCTATTGCAGTGAAACTTGGAAAGGACATTCTTATTAATTTCAGAATCGTGTTATTGTACATGAATCTTGTATACTGTGGATGTAGTTTATGGTGGTCTACTCATCGCGATTTATTTATAGCGGTGGTAATAATGTGTTTTTTACATGACATAAAGATAAACTGTTAGTTTTGAACACGAATCAGGAATTCACATACTGTCTTGCCCTGAAAGTTGATAGAAAGGTGTCTTTCTATAGGTTTAGCACAATCCTGAAAGTGTCAAAGTAAAAGTTCAGGTCTTTCTTTGCAAAGAATTCAATCTGACTGACTTGATATAATCAGTGCCCTTACATCTGACCCCAATCAGGAACTTCAAAAAATAAGGAGAGATTTTTATCACTGAGCAGGGCTATGTTGAGACGTGTAGTAAGGAAGCACCAAAAAATAAATGTCTTGCTAAACTTGCAAGTGGCATCCACTGGTGCAGCATTTACAGTAATGTTGTGATTGGTTCAATAGAAATGAGAAAAGTCTGTAGTTTTTCAGGTGTATTTCTTCTTTCAGAAAATAATGGTGCCTTTTATATTTTGCAGTAAAAGACTATGAAGATAGCCTCTAGTATGATTTGTAATGAGACAGGTCATCTGCTTTATAAGAGCGAATTGGATTAAACCCTTGTAAAATATTAAACAGAATTTCCTCCTTTCCAGGGCAAGCCCGACCTGAACACTGCACTGCCGATCAGGCAAACTGCCTCCATTTTCAAGCAGCCAGTTACTAAAGTTACCAACCACCCTAGTAACAAAGTAAAGTCGGATCCTCAGCGAGCAATCGAGCAGCCACGGCAGGTAAGAGCACAATGAACTGATGAACCAGACCCCCTAAGGCTGAACTGAAATGAGTTTGTATCCTTATACCACTATTGTCCAAATTTCATCAACCTTTCACTCCCACAACATTTCTAAATGCCTCAAGTGGTGGCTGACATCTCCATATGCCCCATTTTCATCTGACAAATACAGAGATTCTCTAGCAAAACACTGCTTGAACAAGCTCCTAGCCATTTTCAGAACAGAAATGGATGAAACTTGAGGGTCACCTCACCAGTCACACACAGATCCACCGATCATGTGCAGTAGAAGCAAAACCAATGGAAGTGAGAGGTTTGTTTACTTCCACACAAGAAGCCTGTTGTATGTCAAGGACAAAGATTAACAAAAGATCTGGAAGCAAGCATCATGTTGAGAAGGAGGTTTTGATCCTCAACCGGTTGATTTAGTTCTTACAGTGGCGCCTCACCCAGCAGTGAGCAAATCAATTACCACTATAATTATGGAAAGAGTGCTTTATGTTTTTACAGCATAAGTGGCAAATAATAATTGTGACTTCTTGTAATCACATTAGAAGTGCAGGCTTTAATTATTTGAAATCTAGACTGATTTAGGATAAAGTCAAGCAGAGCTTCAGAATACCTTATTCCCTTGAATTTAAGACGCAGCCCAAATTTCCCACCCTCAATTTGAGCAAAAAATAAAACCTCAAATATGTATTTACAGAAATACAACCTCAATTACGCATATGGAGGCAGTTTGCGGCTTTCTACTGTCACACAAAGCATTACAGTTATGTGCTGCTTCTCATTTCCAGTCATGATTTACTCACCCCTGTTTTTCTTCCAATTTGTGAACTGTGGTATTGCTTGGCATGTTGATCAGCATTTCCTGTCTAACCTGGTACTGTTTGTTAGAAACACTGAAATTGTAAAAGCTTCTCTTTGAATTCCTCAGGAAGCTAATGACGCTTCTTTGAAAATGGCTGCCTGTATGTCATGGCTGATTCTAGATCGGGCAGTAACGTTTTGATTCGTCTTTTCTCAGCAGTCAGTCACGCTCGGGCAGTTGACGTCTTCATCTTTTTTCGGCAGTCAGTCACGTTGCTGTTTTTTAATACACGCATCATTACTGTACTCAAATTTAAGACGCAGGCTATTTTTGAGAAGCAAAAAATGGTTCAGTTCGAAGGAATACTGTAGTTGTGCACACACACAATGTGCGCCGAAGGGCTTGGTTGGGAACCGAAGATTTTCTTCCTAGCTATATATTTTTTTTGGAACTGACAGGAATGTTCTTATGCCAACATCGGCATCAGCAGCCATTGCCGCCGCACCCGCTACTCCCAGTTGTGTCTTTAAAACTGAACCTGCTAAAAATATACTAAATATACTAACCTGCTAAAAATATACAGCTGTCAAGAAATGGTTTCCTTAACCTTGCTCCATTCTGCAATGGAGATGTAAGACAGCCACAGGAAATAATTTAAAACTAGTTTTAGAGGTGTATTTAAATAAGTAATATAATCTAAAGCACTAAGCCTTTTGATTGTTTCTATAGCTAGATTGCAGTTTTATTGTATCTCCATAGAGAGATGAGATTATTTTTTATTTTTTTTTGGATTTTTTAACGCTGTGTGTTTTTTGTGTTCTTACACACGTGTGAACTCAATTGCATAATACAGTATCGGAAGTTACAGCAGATTTGTGAGTATCTTTATTTTAACTGTTTATTTTGGTAAAATACATTTTTATAATAAAAATGCCACCTCCAAGTCACCGGAGGGTGAAGTGTGATTTACTGCAAAAAATAAATTAGCTTTTTAATCCTACAAAGGTTAAACATGAAGACAAGCCCCTAATTTTTCCATTTACGAATCACATGTTTTCAACGCATTAAGGGACATTGGACCAGAATCATAAAACTGTTATCAAGTTGGTGGGTGTATAAATTTAATTAAATGTGTTAAACTTTACTGTATTCTATAAAGCAGTTCCATCAAAAATGTTTTAAGTGCTCAATGATGAATACAATTATTTAAAATGTAGAATTCCCACAATGTTAATCAGCTAGTTTATCTATTTATTTGCTGCATAATGATGAATATTTAGACTCCCGTTTTGTAACCCTCTGCTTAATTTCAGACTTCTAATGAAATGTTGTTAGCATTCAAAGTAATGTGTACATGTTTAAAAAATAAAATACCATAGTAATTGTATAGCAAGTCCTAATGGGGCACAGTCAATGACGTTGTTTTAAAATAATTGTTTTAATGTAACAAGTTTCAAATCTATAACTTAAACTGCTGAGTTTTTCAGTTATTTTTTGCACGATTCTAATCGATTCTCTTATCAGATTCAAAGTGAAATAGAAATATTAAGCCGAGCTTATAACTTTTTGTTAATTATAAAAGTACAGTAGACGCTTGTTAGTAGCAGCATATCTGTGCCCTTTTGCTACTTTTGCTCCTAAGCGGCTATTGCGATTATGGGGAGTGTCGTCTGACCAAAGGCAGCATGCATTTTCTGATACATAAAACAGCTACAGTACACGTTAAATTCTTATTTTCTAGTATATTTGTAAAATAACATTCAGAGACAATCTGTATGCGATTTATGTTTATTGTTATTGCTACAGTGTTGCATTAGTATAGGTACTGTACATTTTAAACATGTGCTCTGTTCTGAATTTGTAGCTTATACTACAGTATTGTATCAAAGCGGTATTAATTGAGTTAACCTTATAAAAGTATCAAGTTTTATTTGTTATGTTTTAAGATCAATCAAACATCAACCATGACAACAAACACAACCTCTTGCTCTTACATTTTTTGTACTCGCACTTAACTGTAATACTTTGTACACACTCATCATGTACATTAGGGGCTTTTCCTTCACGCCCGCACTTATGGCAGCTATTCGACTGTCTGTCTTCGTATTCAGTTGACTGCGACTTGGTTTTGAAAACACCCGGGGGTTTAGTCTCAGATAATCTGTACTTTTTCTTTCAGTGAGAGACTTGCGATGCAAGTAAGCAGAGGATGTGATGTCACAATGTCACAAATGTTGCTGTTATGTGACGGCTATGTTGATGTTACCGAGTGGATAATTCAGTGTAGGGAAAGTGTTCCCAGGGGAAGTATTGCTCGTAAGTGCGGTTGCTGTTAACATGCGTTTAACTGTATAATTGTTTGGTTGGGTTAAATAGCCGTGATAGTTCCATTCTTGTCCACTCAAATTACAATATGTATTTTTTTTTTTTTAAATCCTTGCACCCCCTCCAAATTTCCGGAAGGTTTGGAGTCTGTGCCCCAAAGATTTTGACATTCTGCGACATGTGTATGTCTGAACTTCCATACGTGACTTTTTTTAAAGTGAAATAAATCAAATCTCTAGAATCTGTCCTCTCATTACTGTAACATCTCCAAAAGCCCCAATTCTTGCTGTTTGATGATTTTGTTTACCAGACTTTTTCACTTTTTACTTGTGTTTTGGCCAGCTATAAAAATAAAAAATAACATGTGGCATAATTTGCTCCACGCCGAAATTAAGGTCAATACAACATGGTGTTTGATTAACCTGTTCTGAATCTTTTGTACACTACAGGGCTTTATCTGAATAGAAACTGGTTTGCCACAGATTACTAGCAGGTGTCTCACGCTGAAGATCAGGTCACTATAAAAGCCCATCTTCTAAATAAATACTACATTTCATAATTTGATCAAACGGGAAATTTTAAACAAAAGCCAACTTATGTTTAATGCTGCACTTTTTTATTTAAATTAGTCGTTGCCAATAGTTTTTTATTATTTTCTCCCAATTTGTAATGGCCAATTATTTTATTATGCTCAGCTCACCACTACCACCTCTGCGCTGACTCGGGAGGGCGAAGACTAACACACGCTGTCCTCCGAAACATGTGCTGTCAGCCGACCGCTTTTTTTCACACCTGCGGACTCACCATGCAGCCACCCAAGAGCTACAGCGTCGGAGGACAACGCAGCTCTCGGGCAGCTTACAGGCAAGCCCGCAGGCGCCCGGCCAGACTACAGGGGTCGGTGGTGCGCGGTGAGCCGAGGACACCCTGGCCGACTTAACCCTCCCTCCCACCAGGCGCCGCCCCCTGGAAGCTCCCGTCCTCGGTCGGCAAAGGAATAGCATGGTCTCGAACTCGCGACGTCCAGACTGTAGGGCACATCCTGCACTCTACGCAAGTGCTTTTACTGGATGCGCCACTCGGGAGCCCTCTTAAATGCTGCACTTGAAGTTAAGTGGGATTAGTACTTACAAGAAAGGGCTATATGGCACACAAATGCTACTGTGTTTTCTGTTAGTGATATCCTGTAATTATTGCATTCACTGAGATGAATACAGCTGTACCAGTGAAGTGCATGATTACAATTAGCTATACATTGTTCACTTCCAGCACTGCATGCATACATACATACATACATGCCCCTTGGATCTTTTGATGAGCTAGAGAGAGAAGTTTCTATAAATACAGTAAAACTCGCATGGAAGAAGCAATCAGATTAATTGCTTCTTATTCTTTAATAGGCTGGCTACGTCTCTGAGCATTCATTGTTTTTCTCTATCACAATAGAAACATAAATAGGTCAGTTTTGGAGCAGAGTAGTTTGCAGAAAGCATGTGTGTATAAAATGTTCATACACTGTAGATTGGTACTTCTACCATTGTTTGTCATATTCATCATGTACACAGTCACCTAATTGCATCACAGAGAATTTGGAGTTGTATCAACATAGTTACTTTTATAGCGCTCTCCTGGTGGTTAAAAAAAAAAAAAAAGCTGGGTAACTTGATTTAGACTTGGCTGAAAGGTTGTTTTTGATTTTTTTTTTTTTTTTTCTGCAGCAAGGTTTCAGTGATCAGTATTTTCTAGGAGCTCATGCAGTTACAGTATTTTTCCAGCAGAGGTTCCTATGCACACACACATGAAACGGTGAAATAATATTGCTGTGAAACCTTTCCTAATAGTGTCCTTTTTCAAAACACAAAATGTAGCAGAGGGTCAATTACTCTACACCTTTCGATTTTAAACTAACAGTGAGCAGTTTTTAATAATCGATTCGCTGCTTGCTGCATTTGAGTGCTAATCTTTTTATGGAGTTTAATGCGAGTCCTTTAGCAATAGAGGTACTCAGTACAGATAATGGGATGGAAAGGTAATTACAGTAAGTTTGCATTTACTGCTTTATCTTGCTTTGTCCTGCAGTTTGTTTGGTATCAGTTTTCTGATGGTGATAAATGATTAGGGCTCTTCAGTATGCTATTTTTCATAAACAATAGTGGATTGCTTAAATTTAACCAGGCAACCACGTTCTGTTTTCTGTGGATAGAATGTATGTATGGGCTTAGGCTCTTTGTTTGGGGATTCACAATACTGTCAAGCCTTTTTTGTGTACAAAAGATTTTATTATTATTTAGTCTTGAACATTGTAAAACCTTTAAAACAAAGCTTGGAAATGAGAGATTATTGATCACCATTTTATTTTTTTATTTAGCAATCCTGCATGAGAAATGTTTTGATTGATTTTCATGCAGAACCAGTACAGATTCAGGAGGCAGTTTTGTTTACGTTGGGCAGCGTGGATTTGAGGTTTGTAGAGTTTAAGCAAAGATTTAAATAAATCATTTTAAACAACTCAAAAACATTTCCCATATTAAAGTTTACTGTATGTGGCTTGTGACACATCACACAGAGGAAGCAATAAGCTCCTGGAACAGTACATTGTTTCATTATTTCTATTGTCAGCAAGGCTCTAAACTACTAATCCTTTACGTATTGTATTGGAAGACATTAAATAAGTAACTGCATTATAAATACATTTGTAATAATAGTTTTCTCTCACGTGTGTCACTCGGTGCAGCACTGAATCCAGGTTGAGCTTCAGCAGCCTGCTGCATTGCAGTTTTATGATCAAAATGTTTCTGCTGAAGAGCTGTGGCTAGTAAAGATGAAATCTCTCCTACTGATATTTTCCCCGGTGCATTCCTTGTACAAAACGAAGGAATTGATGGCTGCCAGGTCCAGTAGAGATGACAGGCTTGTATATAAAAAAAAATGAATGTTGTAGGTTATATTTAAAATAAAAACATGTATTGTAAAAGGCAGTCAAAATGACGACTGCTTTGGCTGTTCTAGGTGGGCCGAATTATTTTTGTGATCCTGCCTTTCAGACGCCATCAGGGTATTTAATACATGTAATCAGGAAGTCATAAACAGACAACCGCATAACTTACAGACTCGCCATCAAAATGACTGCCATGGTGGTTCTAGGCATACTAATTGATAGATACTTTTATGTACAGTAAGTTTAGATTTAATTAAACTATTAGCCATTCATTAAAATCAATAAAAGGATCATGTAAATATAATTTGTAAACACACAATGTGTACAGGTAATAATTGTTATGCAGATCTCTGATTGTGTATTAGGAGAAACTGAATGAGATTTGCAATTGAAAAGTAAGCATTGAACATATCTTGATATGATTTGATAAGCAAATAAACCAAATATGTTGTCTACGTGTTGCAAATTGCTGGGTATTTAAAAATAAAATAAAGCATTTTTGGTTTTTAAATTTGGTTATAAATTAATTCCACCAACAAGTGTCACTGAACTAATAAGTACCACCAACAATACCAGCTACTATATACAGTATTACCTGTCTGAAGTTTGATTAGGAAATTGGTTTCTGATTGCACCAAGGCATTCATGTATTTCAGATAAAGGGAATTCTGAAAATCATATACCCATGTGTGACAGAGACCAGAATGATTCTTGGTGATAAATCTCCCTCCCGACCTGTGTGGACACAGTGTAAAAGGAACAGTGCCCTGGACTGGATGGCCTGACAATTCATTCCCAGGGTTAGGTGAAAGTCAGCCATCTAGAAAGGGGGCACAGCTATGGTACATTAAGTCATCGCTCCAGAGGGAAAGCGATGTGGCAACCGCGGATTGGAGGAGAAACAGCTGCACTTGCTAACCAAGGGGGCGTGACTGAAGGTACAAAAGGGGACGTGGCTAGGTGATCTGTTCCTTTGTAATGGTTAAGAGAACCGCTGAAGGACGAGTCTAAAATTACAGTGAGTGTTTTGTTTGTTTTGCGTGTCTAAAAATCTACTTGTTTGTTATTAGATGGCTAACACGATCCGGTGCTGTCGCTACAGGCCAGCACTAAAACCGCACAACACTGTGCCACAAATAAAATGTATTACACCACAAGCACAATAATAATCACTCTGGACTTGAAGGTGTGTCTTTGTGTGTGTTCTACTGGGTTTATTATTTAAAAACTGTGTCTTATTATTTCGGGACTGCAACCCATTGTTTTGGAGCAGTGCATTGCTGTGTATTGCCTGGGATTATTCTTTGTGGTCGCCAGACCAGGACTACAAATAAACATATTGTTTGGACCGTGAACTTTGTTGTTTGTCTTTTGTTACGTAATCACATCACCACTACACCTGTGCACTGCAAACCACTTTGCCACACCATGTTAATACAAGCATTTGAATACTAAAATGTGACTATTTATTATTCAATCCTATGGGAAGAAAGTGGTTGGGTGGAGCAGATAACTACTGTATACAGGGCAGGCCTGCTGGTCTTGTCATGCTGAGGACATATTCATGAAACACCACTGATCTCCCGCAGGGTGTAAAGATTGATTAATCACTCTTTTATTGATTTTGTTTCAGATGAAGGCAGTGTTAGTAGGATTCATTTATCTACTTGGTTTTCAGGACACATGGGATTCTGCCATTTACTTAATTTAAATTTACGTATGTATGGGGGGCAATTCTGTGTTATTCATGTTAAGAGATATGGAACTCTGACATACTGCAATTAAAGATTGTGTGTCGTTCCCTAATATTGTGCAGCACTGGCTTTTACACTTCGCAAATATGCAGATTATTAAATTCAGCTAATTTCTTCCTCACCATGTGTGTTGAGTTATTTAAGTAGGTTCCATTTTAAATTGCATAGAATAGGCTAGTAGTTTTTTCAACTAATTATAAGTTTCATCTTTTCTGCTTTCAAGTTCCACCACCCCCTGCTGATTTGAGACTTCCTACTATAGTACATGTTTTTGGTTTTGAAGTGCTTGTGCTAATCCAGCGGTTCTCAAGTGGCGGGCGGGCAAATCATTCACTGTGATTGGTTGATTTTTGATGCGTGATTTTATAAGTGAGCCATGATTTAAATAACATCTTACTTAGGGGGGAATAAAGTCACGAAAAGGTTCCTGATTTAAATGCGTCTTTATTTCTAATTAAAAACTTTAACTTTTTTCAACAGCACTTTCAAACCTACAAAACATACAGTATGCATATATTGAAGTCACTACTAAAGCAGCATAACCAATATATAAACAATACCACTAATGAAACCATTTTTAAATAAAGAAAAGCACACACAATCTGACAAAGCACTCTCTTGCTCTCAACTGCCTGAAATCTTCTCTTAAGTTCTTTTGAATCCCTAACTCTCTAGGGTTGATAATACTGCAGAACAGAAAATAATAATAATAATAATAATACATGGCTGGAAGTTTATTAACTCATTAAATATAACGTAATACAAGAAAGAATGGCAACCTGAAACAAAATATTATAAAAAATAATTGTCAGTAATTAATAATTACAATTATTATAATCTTTTGTTTCAGGTTGCCATTCTTTGTTGTATTACATTTCATGTAATAATATTAAATGAAATGCAACACAAAAAATAGTAATTTGAAACATTTTTGTTTAATTAAAAAAAAAAAAAAAAATTAATTTATTAACCTGTCTCGCTGACTAAACTAAAATGAGAAAACGAGTCAACAATAACAGATACATACAAGTGAAAGTCCCAGTAGAACAGTACAATCACTTTGGGGAGCTCATTTTATAATTGATTTGACATGGACTGACCCTATATTTATATCATTTTAATAAATGCCGCTTTTCTCTGGCGGAACGAAATGTCATTAATAAGGTAATTGATAAATGTGTAAAGAAAATGCAAATAGTTTGCATTTATGAACTTCCAGTATTTTAACACTCGCTCACCTTCTTTCTCTGACAAGTATTTATAACGAAGAGTTCTGATACTCTACGCTCCCTGTATGTTTTTGTTTGTGATGCTGTTTTGTATGTATTATGAGCTTTACAGAGTGCAGGTCTTGAGGTTCTTGCACTACAGATCCCAGAGTGAGACCCGCTGGAACTGAAAGTAGCTGAGATGTGGAAGTAACTTTTCTATGATGAGTGACCAAAAAGAAAGTGAAGTTTTATAGTATAATAATAGATCTAAATTGTGCAGTTTTATTAATCGTTCGAAGTCTGTTTCAGAAATTAACCGTACCTTCGATTGAATCGCTAATCCCTACTATTCAATAACATTTAAAGGGCTAGATGCTTTTTTTTTTAGTTCATTAATATACCTTTTGAGTTTTGCAGTGTGTTGACTGACTTCCATAATACTATAACCAAGTGTATCTGAGGAGTTGCACATCACAGTCCATGCAATTCATTGGCATGTACTGACAATGCAATCCTTTTCAGCAGTCATTGACAATAAGAAAGGTTATAATTTTTAAACATCATAATATTTGTTTGAACTTTACTGCTACATTTGACTTATTCAATGAAAAGGCTATTTTTCTTGACCTTAAGCATATTATACAGCAATGCAATTGGCTTCTGTCACACAGCACTGGATATTCACAATGAAAGGTCACTTTGCTCATCAGATTCAGACCATTTATTGAGAGTATTACAGTAGCACATGTGTGATTCAGGTGGCTATGGAGATGATGGAGAGAGGAAGGAGCATTGAGAAACCGGTCTATCATTTTTATTTTTTATTACTGTTCTTGAGCTGTTGATAATGGTTTTCCAGGAGATCGTTTTTTCAGTAAACACTGAGCTGATGAGAGGTCCAAATTACCATAGTAGCAATCTGGAGTTGCAGATGTGGAAAATTATTGTTTTCTTTCAATATAAAATAAGGATTTTAGATGTTTTTGTAAATGCATAGAAAGCATGTATTTTAATCATTTTTTTTGTTTTTCCTGTGCATTGAATATGTGAAGGAAAATAATATTTAAAAATGCAATGTTTATAATGAAAGAATTTGGCAACATTACATTATTTGTAGTGTAGAATAACTTAAAATTGACCTGCACTTCTATTTTTTACAATAGAGAATACTAAATATTAGGCATTCAGGAGGCATTACATTCCTAGATATTATCTATGCTGAATGGTCATGCACTAGACACCATGAAGTTTTCAGCTCAGCACATGCATCTTCAGGAAGGTTGCTCAAAGATTTTGTTTTGTTGTTTTTGTCAGTCAGCCACAAAAGTGGTGCTTTAGGACTTTGGATGATGAAAGAGAATAGAATAGCCAGTTTATCTACAACCAATATTCCCTTTTGTTCTGCAAATTCAGTCACACTGTTGGTAGATTAGCTGGTTACACAGGCACCCGCTTTAGTACCCCTGAGATCCTTCTGCTTTCTCGTGATTGTTGCTGCATAGTTACACGCAACATTCTATCTAATGGATCACATGTAGATTGAAACCTTGGAAAGGAATCCAGCTGAATCATTTCCATGCATTCTGTAAAGGATTTTAACATGGCACATTCATTCTCCTATGGTTTTTAACATGGCACATTCATTCTCCTATGATTTAACGTGGCACGTTCATTCTCCTTGATTATAAACTGCTTTGTATAAGTTGTCTCTACTGAAAGAAGAGCTCATCATAGGAACTGATCAAAGACAATCAAAAACCAAGAAAGTGTATTTTGTGCAAGAGGCAAAAAAAAAGTTTACTGAAAGAAATACAGAATATCTGCAGCAAATTCCATTGAGGTTTGTTGCTCTTTGCTGTCGGTTCTGTGTTTTAAAAAAAAAAAAAAAAAATGGCATGCCAGGAGCAATCTGTTAAATGTAGAGAAAGGATGTCTTGTTATAATTCAGAAGCATTACCTTCCCAGAGGTTGTGTGAGCTGAATGATCCTGTACTAAACAGAGTAGGAAATCCTCAGGCTGTGAGTATCTTAAGTTAACTAAATATTCTAGATTCTAGAAATGGTGATAACTCTCCCTCCTGACTCCATTATGCTGTACAAACAAACAAGCCGTCATATATTAGCTCTTCAAGCTGGGTCCTTAGAGTACCGGAAATGGTTTGTTTAGTTTGAGGTTTGAAGCATCCAGGGTTTTTAAAACTGAAAACAGTTTAGTCAGATGATGCTTGTAATTCAATACAATGAAAGCATGGATTTGAATGAATGTTGTCGTATTACTATTTAAATTAATGTTGGAATGTTCTGAAAAGATTTACTTACTGTATTTAAAGACAATGAGGTATGTTTTAATTATCTAAACACTGCTTCTTAAACTCCTATATGAATCCTGTTTAACCCTGGTGGGATTTATTGTACAACCAAGATCCCATTAATGTCAATGTCTTACTTAAAAATAGGTGTGCAATAAATAATGAGCTAACAAAGTGAGTGATTTAATGAACTATCATGTATGGTAGAGATCTGGGTCAGTACCAACAGTGGGAACACAAGATCAAATTTAAAGATTACTTTATTGCATTTATGTCTTTTAGTTATCAAATGTGTGAGGTATGAGTTTAAATAACAAGCAAGTCTTAAGATAAAAAATGGACACAGTTTTATTCAGAGACCATCCAACTATTTGTATGCAACATTGACACCAAAAAAGTAGGTGTGTTTTCTTTATTTAGCATGGCACTTAAGGTTATGTCCTTTCTGAAAACACTTATGTACATTTATCAAAATATAATGTAAATTATGTTTAACATCCTCAAACATGTAATGCATGGAACAGTCTCTATTTACCTAGTTTTGACATTTTGTGTTATTATACAAAAATACAATTGGAACTGACTCATTTTTGGTTCTAAGACATCACAAAAGATTATTCTCTTAATATTTACCTGTCTTGAAAGGGGTCCATCACACTTTGTATGATGGACATTTTTTTTTTTTAAACGGCATTTATATACATACAATTATTATTATTTATTTCTTAGCTGACCCCCTTATCCAGGGCGACTTACAATTGTTACAAGATACCACATTATTTTTACATACAATTACCTATTTATACAGTTGGGTTTTTACTGGAGCAATCTAGGTAAAGTACCTTGCTCAAGGGTACAGGAGCAGTGTCCCCACCGGGGTTTGAACTTTGGTTAAAATAACTGTTAAACAAAATCCTTTGCATGTCAAATTGAAAGGATTCTAGCTAATTAAGTAACTTCCAAAGTCCTACAAATTGCAGGGATGGAAATAAGCTCAGGTTTGTCTTATTAAACTGATAGTAAAATAGGAATGGATTAAACTGCTGTGCACTCGGAGTCTTATTTTGCAAGCTTGTATTCTCATTTTAATTTGGTGGAACCTGTAAATAAAATATGATTGCAAAATGTTTTATTTCACACAACTTTATTATACCTACTGTATACTGCTTTAAATCACACAAATTATACACAGTAGAATGCAAAACTGGGACCACTTCACTAACCCTAATGCTAAAATTACTTTTGGGAGCTGTCAATATACTGGATTGTAAGCAAAATCTGCATTCTATAGAAGTGGAGTGCACAGATGACTGAACCTGGGAAGAATGCAGCGAACAGCCATGTATAATCAACAATAGTTAAAATATTTTCTCTCAGATATTAACCTTTTTGTCTTTCATTTATTTATTTTTTAAACTTTTATTCATAAATAAGTCAGTATTCCTCAATTTAGTTGCATATTATTACTCTCATTGAATACTATTAAAGATAACTTTAAAAAAGAAAAAAATGGCATATTATTTATTTTTATTTATTTATTTATTTATTTATTTATTTATTTAGTTTTAATAGTAAATAAGTTTTGTAAAATGTTACCTCCCAGCACAACAGACATGCTCCACTTTTGTGTCTTGGTTACACCCCCAACCGTAATTCTTGATTTGATTGATTGATTTAGCTTCAGTCTCAAATATTTAAGATATATTTTAAAACAGACAATAATATTTGTAATGTTGGATTTTCAGCATAATAACCTGTACTGTTAACAGTAGAAACATAAGAAAATAGTAAAATAAAAAATAATGCAGTTTTAGTAATATAAATGTTTGATGTGCTCAACTGAAAATTGAGAACCCTGTCATGATGTTACAAAAGACTCCAGTACCGATTTTGGTGTCAAAGGTATCTGTTCTTATGTATAACACTTTATGAATTTTAATGAATGCAATACACTTCTAAAATACTATTATTCAATTTCAAATGTAATTGTTCTTTTTTCCCTATCCTTTATTTTTGTGGACCCGGCGTTTCAAGCCTTCTGACATTAACTATATTGGAAACCAATGTGGAATATGCTGAGTGAAGCGGATTCCCACTTTGAGCCAATATTATAAATACACAATAAAAAAGAAAAATGTTGGGAATTGGTCTAAAACCCTGGATTATGATATTGATGAAAAGTATGGCAATTTAACACAAACTGCTGTACGGGCCTATCATATCCTGACATTAACTCGAACGGGGAGCAGTTCATTATTTTGAAATATCCTCTATTTAATGAGTACTCAAATGTGTGTGTGTGTGTGTGTGTGTGTGTTTTTCAGTGTAATTATTGACACCATATGCAATGTGTAAAACCTGCATTTTGATGATCTGTAGCTCCAACATGCAAGAAGACAACATAACACCAACAGCATATTTGTATTTATTTTCAGTAAAAACACATTTGAAAGCATATATAACAAAGGGGTTTCTTAATTCAAGGTACATGACTGCACATACAATGTCACAAATACCAAGGTTTTTTTAATGACGTGCACTGTTTTTGTCAAGATTCTTAAATACACTTAAAGTAAAAATACTGCACTTATATTTTCGTGTGCGTGTGTGTATAACTGACCAAATAGCGCACTGTGGAATATGAAGCCTTTTTCAATGTCTTCGACCCCTCTTATGCCCTTGTGTTTTAAATGTTCTATTCAGTGGCATGCAATTTTCATCTAAGCCTTCCTTAGCTTCTGCCTCTTACCCACAAGTCAATAGTTTAGTGGCAGGGTGCAAATGAAGAGAGAAGTCAATTTAGCATAACAATTTGGAAGTCCTACAGTACTTGTAAGTTTTATACGGTAACCAGTATATTTATATAATATTAAGAAAACCATTCATCTATCGAAGAAAGGTAATTTTGATTTCAGGCTGTCAATAATGGGTTATTGCTCTCTCCCTTTTTATTGTTGAAAAAATCCTTTTGGCTGAATATTGTCCTGCTTGTATAATTAAATCTAGAAAGTCATGATAGAGCTATGTGATTGGCTGGCCTTATTGACCCACACATCTCTTGTGTTGTCATCCAATTATCAGGTTTCATACATGGGTCCGTTTTGATGTTTTAACCTACTGTATATAGTACCCCACAAGCCAGGCAGAAGGCCTCTTGGAGGGTCAGTGAAAGGCACAATCAATCAGGAGAACAAGAACTCAAACTCACAGAAGGAGAAATGTAACTTAAGGCATTAACTCTTTTCTAAAATCTTTTCACAGTCAGTTGAATAAGGGTACCTGCCGAGTTGGAATAGCTTCACAGCTAATAGCTATGGAATCCCTTTTAAAGGAATAAACGGCATAAACCTCCTGGCTGACTGTTTGTTTGTTTGTTTGTTTGTTTGTTTCAAAAGCTTTTAGGTCATGCTGTACAGATAAATGTCAGAGGAATCAAACTGGGATAGAGAAGGTCCCACAAGAAAAACAATAACAAAAACACAAAAGAACCAGGCAAATGAACTCGAGATATATCTTCATATTGGATAAACGAAGGGGAAGCAATGTATGGTGTTTGACTGTATAAATCATCAAATATACATGGGTGATAGTTTTCCATCTGTAGATGGAATTCCGTCAAAATGACCATTTCTATGATTCATGTAGGAATGCCAAAAAAATTGGGGGGGGGGGGGGGGGGGGACGACTGTAACTTGATTTAGACCCATAATGCACAGGGGAGGCAGACCTATATATTTTGCCCCTGTACTTTTTTTTTTGCTCCATGTAGACACACTAGCATTCTATGTTTTGTCATGATGTTGCCTTTAAACGGTTTAAAATGGGATATAAAAAAACGGAAAGTCATTCAGGAGATGCCAGAAGTCAGACATTAATAAAAAGAACACAATAAAACACACATTGGCTTGACCTATAGTCCGCACTGCACAATTCTGATTCCGTTTACAAAACTATTTAGAAAAACATGACTGTGTCTTTGTGTGAGCGGAAAGGAGGGTAAATAATAGACTGCGAAAACTGGAGGATACAGAAAAACTAACCTAATTGTTCTGTTGCCAGCTTCTGATATCCCATATGTAAACATTTCACGGCCACATTAGCGGTACAACATCATTTTTTTTTATCGTTTGAGTAGCAGCTAGGGCTTTACAAAAAGAGCCAGGGGTAAGAATGCAGTGTAACTCCATTTTTAGAGTGTCCGTCTGAATATATCTCACCAGGTTTGACACATACTTACAACCTTGAGTTAAGTTTGATATATTTCACCTGCTTTCCACCAAAAATGACACTTTGTATGAAAGATAAACCAATGAACACGAACTGCTATATAAGCATCACATTCCTGTGAATGCTGAAAGTAGAAATATGAAGTACAATTTTAAATAACATGTTTACACAGATAATCACAAATAAACAAAAATAATCAGGTTGGCTCGCAATGACCAAAAGATCGCTCCATCTCTCATTCCCAGTAGCTGTATGCAGGTATGTTTTGACCCTTTTCATGCATGAAAAGAACATTTTTATTTGGCGTACTGTGTTAGAATGTGTTAGAAAAAAATCCATTAATTTTTATCTAACATTGCCTAATCATTTATTTCCAAATAAATGCATATTTAAGCAATGTAACATTTTAAAACAGTAATTTATAACAGTAAAGTTCAACCAGAATCTTAAATCTAATTTTCTGCCGATCCACTGTGAAAGACAACGATGCGTTCTAGAGCAGCTATGCATTCTGGTACCATTCTAAAACTAGTGCAATGTGCAGCCACACTTTTGGTGTTTTTAAATTATATTCTGCGAGAACTGCAATACCGAATACTATTGATAATTAAAATAATGCTGTACTTCCCCTGCTCAAGCAAAGGATTGGCTATTTAAATTCCGGTCATGTTGAAAACTGAAAAGCACAGCATAGCCCTACACATGAGCCTAAATCTCATTTTAAAATATATTACCTTTTCTTTAGAGCATACATGTATAAATAATGTTACCTGGGCATAAGTAATATTAATAGTTTCTTCCAGTCAATCCTTCCTTGCTGTCTCGCTGTCGTTTTTAATTTCTTCCGTTTTCCACCTGCTGTGGCAAACAGGGTGCAGAGATTAAGCAGAGATTGTATATGATTTTTGCAGCTGAGGTTTTATAAAATGTACTGTATATTATGTGAATTGGGCATACATGTAAAAGCTTTGAGTAACATTTCATAAACTATGTTTGTTAACTAGCCTCATGTGATTGTATTAGGTAGATCCATCTTTAATTTTTTTTCTACAAAGTCAAGTTCAAGTGTGCTTCTGAAAGTGGTCCAAAATGACTTGGATTGCATCTGAGAGCATGTACAACCCCAGAGCTTCGGGGGGTCTAGGTGGCCCCCAGACCTCCAGCCAAAACATTGGTTTTGTCCCAGGAGTCTGTCAAAATGATCACTGGCCACTTTCACACAGTAATATCTGTATGCTGTAAAGTACAGGTGTGCGACCATGAAATCTGATGGATTTTTTTGTTTTCTTTTAACTGCAGCTTTTCTGGGAGAAGAGACTACAAGGTTTGACTGCGTCTGATGTAACTGAACAGATAATAAGAACCATGGAACTTCCAAAAGGTTTACAAGGTGGGCTTGTTTCTCTTAACTAGAGTAAACATCACGCTTTCAATTCGATCTAGAACTTTCTACAGTTTATACTATAGCATGGGGGAAGATTGACTGCATTTTTACGTTGGAGTATTACTTAAACTCTTTACTTAAACTCTGATCTTTACCATTAGCAGTGTGATGTCGGTGTTTATAGACATCTAAAACCAATTTATGAGAATGTATTTTTGTTTCTAAACTGATTTAGTCTGTTTAAATTCCACTTAGCTGGTGTAAATCCATTTAACCTGCAACTCATAAGCAATCAAGGTGCACCTGAAAGCCTTGATGAAGTCCTCACCAGGACTTCTGTTTCCCAAGATGAGGTGCTTGTCATAACTTTCACAGTGGTCCATTTGAGGGCGCTTTCATCACTAATGATGAATAATGGAAAATGGGGCTTCCTATGGGATATCATGTGGCAGCTCTAAATGATGTAGCAAATGTCAGTTTATGACCTAATGCGATTTTTGTTTAGTCCCCAAGTGACTGTATAACAAATTAATATACCTATCTAAAATTATATAAAAAGTGTGTGCCTCACCGGTCAAACAGCCTTTTCTACCTCAAGATCATAATGTTGCTACTTTTTTATGAGCCTCAAAATACTATAATCTTATTACAGGATTGTGTTTAATAGTCATCAATTGAAATCCTATCAAACAAGGTGTGTGCTAAAATATTGTATTTGTGCAGTTAACTGTCTAAATAGTTGTGTATAGGGTAAGCGGGTGTATTTTGTTGATGGTATTGCAAATTATGCTAGTCTTAGATTTTTTTTGTGTGTGTTTTCAGGTGTTGGTCCAGGTAACACAGACGAGACCCTTTTATCTGCTATTGCAAGCGCTTTGCACACAAGTTCTGCACCAATCACGGGACAGCTGTCTGCAGCAGTGGAAAAGAACCCAGCTGTATGGCTAAACGTGACCCAGCCCCTCTGCAAAGCCTTTATGGTCACAGATGAGGACATTCGGTAAGGCTGTATGGAGGGGATGGCGACTGTTAAGACAACTAAACATTTGAATAGTGCACTGTATTTTAATAATGTAATGGATATTGAGAGAACTTTTGTGTGTTCTACATAGTTTCACAGTATACTAGCATCCCGTACAGTATACTTTGTTTTTGGTAGAGTAGTTAAACAACAGGTGCACATCATACAGTACAAGAGATGAACCCCAATGCTGCTCAGTCATACCTGTTGTACAGTACACAGGGTGCACATTATACTCTTTGCTCATTTATTAATAGTTTCTTTAAAACACCAGTGTCTATCTGTCTCAAATGTGGTGCTTTTATGCATCTTTGAAAAGAGACCTCATTACATGGTACATGAAGCCAAACAGCTTCCAAGCTACTGTATGGATATAGAAATGTCTCAATCCGACAAGCCCCCTCAATAAATAAATAAATGTAAATACATAATAAAACACAGACTGCACTTTTAAAGCAGTGTTTTTACTCAGTACAGACCTGCCACACAACCAGGAACATACAACATCATCTCATTGTTTTTGAGTGAATTTTAAATAAAAGGTCAGTGGCATACATCTTTGACCTGACTGTAAAATAGTTTCAGCCTCAGTGGAGGAGACCGGAACCTGTGTAAATCTGTCATCCTGCCTTTTGAGGTATTCAACTTTGAAATAAGCAGCTGTCAACTGTATCGAGAACATGCTTTATTAGAAATGTATGCGCATCTTGTAGGCTCTGCTCAGCACATGTTCTTATACATGTACACTGGTCATAAATAGATTTAAAATTCTTACTTCCAATGTGAAACAAGTATGGGTGACAGAAACCACAGTAAAGATGTTGGCAATTCATATTCAAATTATATTGAACAATACAGCATTTACTATTTTAGACCACTTCATTGTTATTTTATTTTTGTCCATTGTTACCTATTCTATCTTTTTTTCAGTGTTTTATTTTTATTTTTTTATTATTATTAATTTCCTAACAGCTTAAGAACTGGAGTCTCTCCAGCAAGTAGTACATTTGATGTCCCATATGTGCATTTATGTTTTAATATGCAATTGGCAATGCTTTTTAAATGAGAGGTTAGAACATAAAAACACATACAGCTGACACTTGAACGTCAACAGCAATGCTTACAGAATATCAAGGGGATATAAAAGATGAATCAAGAAAGAGTTCAGCATTTTTTCAGATCTTCTTCCCTCAAGATTTAATATCATGGCATGTTTCAAATCAACAACCCCCCCCCCCTTTTTTTTTTCACTTTGCAGCTCAAGTGTAAAGGTCTGTAGTTTTTCACGCCTCCTGTGGCCGAGCATGTGTATTTGTTAATTCAGCATATATATTTGATGAACTCTAACGTTGCAGCTTTCTAACCCTTGTACTGAGGGTTGCAAAATGATGCATTGTTGTGCTTTCATTAAATAATTGAGCCCCTTTAACGTTAGGGAGCATGGTATTCAGCTGCAGAATACCAACTTCCCCATTGTGTTTTACATGGTTCAGGGACAAGTACAAGCCCCCTTTTTGATTGCATCTTTCAGATGCTCTTTAAAACACAGGTCTTACTTTTTTATTATTTTCTTTTCTTTTTAATGCGATCAGATTGTCAGCCTCAGGGTAATGTATTAGTCCACATGAGGTGGATATAAAACCCAAAATGGGACACAGAATGGCTGTACTCTAATAAAACATTAATAAAGTTTAACAAATAAAATAGTTTATTGGACGGGGTAGTTTGTATTAAAAAACAAAGACAAATATTGAAGGTTAACAATCAAGATTAGGAATCAAGAAGCCGAGAGCCTGGACTGCTAGGCTGTGCTTTATCTTTAAAGCATGTCAATGGCCATGATTGCTTGTCATGATTAGGCTATGTTTTAGAACTAGACAGTAGTTTAATGTGTTAATTACTGAATAATTTTGTAAATCAGTTTAAGTAGATCAGGACAAGCCCCCACAACAGAGACATTTGAAAAGTGTATATTTTATTGATCATGCAACGTATAGAAATGAATAATGATCTCAAACCCGCTTGGTATGAGGGTCCACCACCTGGCCTGTTGGATAAGGCAGTAGACCCCCAAATAATTGTTTCAAGCAGGTCTCCAATCCCACACCAACAGGCTCTTTTAATGCAAATTAAATACATAACATTTTGGAGATGACGATGACGATGACGATGATGATGACGATGATGATCGATCTGATGCAAGATTGATATGCTTTGCATGACAATCAGCCAAGTTACTTGATCTGGAATTCCTCATCTGGAAGTGGACAATGCTGCTTTTATTCTGAAAGAATGACCAGAATATTTTTCTGCAGGAAATCCAAACATAGAAGGACCTGGAGGAGGAGGAAGAGCAATCAGTGATGAGTGACACATGTACAGTTATTTTGCTCAGGAACATTGGATCTGAAGGGGAGACAGTTGAAACAGATGGCAGGATAAAAGAGTTTCATACATGCTCACTACCAGATTTCACTTCGTCAAAGTTTTCTTTATTAATCAGTTTTGTCTCAATGGAAGAAGCAAGTATAGATTGAGCAAGACTGTCTATAGTAGTATGCAAGGGTATTTGTGACTTGTGCACTTCATTGAGCTGGAGTTCTTTGAGAGAAAGAGAGATCTGAATGCCTTGTATGTCCACCTTTTATAGAAGAAGAAGTTTGTGAAGGAAGTCTGCAGATTATACAGGATCTAAGACTGCAAGAGTGAGTGGAGGAAAGTGAATGTTGAAAGGAGAATGAAAGGTATTAAATCCCAAAGGGGATTACACTACATGATATTCATACAGCACTGATGATTGGATTTGAAAGGGGATGGACTTGACAGGAAGTTATTGAAGTTACAGAGAAAATGACACGAGGGGTAAGATCAGGCTGCTTCCTTGAAGTTATTGCACATTTGTTATCCTCCTGGATTATGGAGTGCCTGTAGCCATATTTGGACCGTGAGGGAGTGAAGAGAACTGGAGCAGAATTTATTTGGACGAGTGAGGTACACATTGATGATGGTGATGAATCTGTGGTAGATGGAGAGACTTGGGGTATGACAGAGTGGCGTGAGAAGAGGACGCACCGACTGAACATGTCAAAATCTGATGGAATAAATGGTAACGTTTTAATCTAGTACATGTGTGAAAAAGGTGTTCTGAGTTACTTGAATATGGCAGTATATTCATTTGAATGGGTGATGATTGATGATACAATTGAATCTTTTAAATCCTGTTTGAAAACGTATTTGTTTGGGTCTGTTTATTTGTAGCTGGATTATATTAGACACGTGCTTTTTGCCCCGGAATGCTTGCATGAAGAGCGCTATAGAAGTGAAATTTGTGGTGGTGGTGGTGGTGTTGTCATCATCCAATAAACAACCCAGCATAAAAAAAAATTATATATATATATATATATATATATATATATATATATATATATATATATATATTCTGTTTCTGGATTAATATTGTTGCCCCTTTTATAGTTATATTTATTTACATAGAATTATACAGAAAAAATCCAGCATTGCAATAGTCTAATTTCACTAATGAGAAGAATATTCTGGATAAAACATGATTTTATGATTCTTTTGTTACATCGCGGGAGGTTTTTATTTATTTATTTATTTATTTATTTATTTATTTTTTTGTGCACGCACTTTCCCAATCCCCAATATTGAAAAAGAAGTCACATTGCACCTTTTTAAAGGGAAAAGTACAAGAGATTGAGCACTACACAACTCCTATTGGTTCAAAAAGAATTGGGCCTTAACTAGGCCTTTAAAAAAATAATAGTAGTCACTATGGGCCCTGTTTTCAGCTCTAGTGAGATGGAGTAAGGCATGACAATGATTGAATGCTGTTGGTGTTATGAAGTTCGTCTTGTGTGGAATCATTTAAAAAAATTAGAGGTGTGTTAAGTCTCTGAAGGCTGCAACTAGCTTTATTTCCAGTTTAAGTTTAAAAGTTGATTTAAACAAGCCTAAAATCATTTTAAAACTGAAACAAAATTTCATGATATTTCTTGTGCATTTGTGTTACTGGTGCTTGGACTCGGTCACTCCTATTTTAAGCCTTGAGAAGAAACAAAATAAAAAAGCAAAAAAACATGCTGTGCATTCAGGATCAGTAAAACTGAATAAAACAGAAAATTATACCAATATTACATTTGATTTACTGTGAATTCAAGAAGCAAACAAGCAAGGAGTTGGAATTGAAAAAATATAACAAACTATAGCCTGCCAACTTTGTTTCCAAATAATGATAAAATACTAAACTTATCTTAATTCACCAAAGCGGGCACCTGTCAACTTCCATTCTGTATACTGTAGTGATGATACAATAAGAAAAATCTATTCAGCACCAGAGGGCACTTGGAGCCTAGTAATGGTAAACTGATGAGCCACTAATAAAAGTACTGAAGCATTCGTTAATTACATCTAGTTTTGCAGCATGATTTCATTATTGTTTTGATGTCCGGTTGCTTAAGGATATTTACAGTAAAAGACAATACAGCTGCTCTAAAATAATATGGACACAGTGCTAAAGCTATTTGTAAGTTACTGAATGTTTCTAACTGAAATATGATTCGACCAGTGTTTCAGATTTAATTTAAACAGGGAATTTTCAGATTTATTTCTTGTTTTGTATTTCATGCAATTATAAATCAAGGCACACAAACGTATCATATTAAAGACTGAATAGTTCATGTTTTACTAAATATGTGTATTGGTAGCATTTGAGTGCTATATAAGTGTAGTCCACATTACTTGGGTAAACGTGCAATGGCATACATTTGTGTGTGGATAAAAAGGAAATCTAATAAAATGATTGATAAGGTTCATGACTCTTTGCAAAGCCACTCTATCCTTCTGTCTTATGCCAGATTTCAGAATTGCATCATCATTATCTTCATAATAGCTGAAAAATATATATACATACAAATTTTAATCTCTGTCATTTTTATATGTTGATCTGTACAGTAACACATCTAGCAGTCTACAGATTTAAAATGTTTATTTCGAAGAACAAAGTTACTTGATGTTTTAAGCACTTTAAAAGGTATAACGTTTTAAATTAAGAGGTTCATAGCTGGTCATTTTTATAGAACTTTTGAGGCATGGTACACTGTATGGAATTAAGCAGCAATGTTTTGGAAACAGTAGTAGCATTTCAAATCTGTTGGACAGATTAAAACTAAACCACCAGGTTTGTGCAACTACCTAGAACTGCCAGCCGTAGTCATTTTGACGGGTACAATTTAAACAGCTTTGATATGAAAGTAAAACACAAACTATCAGATACAACTCAAAAGTTTTATTTATGAACATCATATCTAACATTTGCATAGCAGAAACACCCTATTTAAATGAAAAAATAAACATAAAAGACTTTATTTTTTAAATTGCCGCACACAATGCATGAGAAAAAAAAGAAACTATAATAAAAAACATTTCAAAAGAAATTGTGTGTAAACTGCTATATGTACAAACATCTGTAAAAATGAATAATTATTTACAAAAATAACAAAGCTTTTTTTTCACATTAGCCTAGTGCATAGCATGACTTCAAAAAATGAAAAACTATAATAAAATAATAATTTTATAGTGTAACCAGCTGTGAACTTGTTATATGTAGGCCTACATACACAATTGAAATAATTTTAAAAAAATATAACAAAGAAAATAACTCGGTTCCCATTGTGTAACAGGAATGCACATTCATGTAAACATACTTCAAAGTAGCCACCATATTTGCACAATCCGCACAGATGTAACGCTTGTGTGCATTTACCACATACTGCTTGTGACAGGATTGGCAGAGGTTGAGACTCAGAGATAGTTTGAAGTTCAAAATAAAGCTTTTTAATAAACAAAAATAATCAAATAAATAGGCACAAGGGCCAAACAAAAAGGTTTCCAACACAAAATAAACACAAAACAAAACTTACAAATTAAGGCTTCCAGGCTGGGCGTTGCCTTCACTGGACTCAATAACACAGCACAAACAAAAACACTCTTCTTCTTCTCCTTCCAGAACTCTCTCCTCCTAGCCAGGGCCTCTCCCCTGGCTTTTATCCCCTGTGGCTGGAGCCCAATTAATCAATAATTGCTGATTATTCAATTAGGGCTCCAGCCACATTCTCACATGTTTTCCTGGCCGGGAGGAATTTTAACCCCCTCCCTGCCAGTCCCAACCACGTTCATAAAGACGGGGCAGTCCCCCGTCACACTGCTTTTTCACACTGGGCACAGATATGAGAAGTTTGTATCAGGTTGAGCTGCGTTTCCCTGCCGCTTTGCAGTTTTCTGATCGAAATGTTTCTGCCAAAGCTCTGTGGCTAGCATCATAAGAGATCTCTCCTACTGATATTTTCCCCGGTGCATTGACTGTACAAAACTAAGGAATTGGTGGCTGCCATGTCCAGTACATTGTAAAATACAGCAACTGCACACTGGTGATTGCTAAGTTTTGCGCAGATGGTGGAAATTCTCTTTTTGCTTTTGTTTACTGTTCCAACTAAATAAACAAATGATAACCAGGCTTTTTTTTTTTTTCTTTCAACTGTTTTGCTAATTTCAGTGAAATAAAAAAAAACTGTTATTGTTAACATTCATCCCTTTTCCTAAGCACGGTTAAGTCAGCCTAACACATCTTCCAGTTTCTGACCAGCTGGGCGAGTTTCATCTTTGCACAGGTAGGGGTAGGGTCCGCTGCCAACCAAAACGTGATCCCAAATTTGCCAGGTTTGTTTGACATGTATTGTGTCCAGCGACACCGTGCTTTTGTTGGAAACAGCTGCTTGTCCAAGTAATGTTTTATGTTTAGCTTGAAACAGGCAATGCTGTTTTCAGTGAAGTCGTTCCAAATTTCTGATGCCAAGGCAAATATCTGTAGTTGCTCTCAAATCAAAATGCAAAAATATCAAGATTTCTCAAAACATTCTTGTAATATTAATATTATAAGACAGCAGACTACATATGCTCACGTAGACAGCCAGACGGCAGTTCTCCAAGGAATTGATAGGATTACAATAGAGATTTGGATAACTCATATCTAGAGCAATATTCTATTCATATTCATATACTGCTGTAAACTCAGCGGAGGTAGAGATAACAAACAGGCTTGTATACATATAAAATTAGCGTATTGTAGGTTATATTAACAATAAAAGCATGCATTGTAACAAGCCATCAACATGACTACTTTTGGCGGTTCTAGGTAGAAGTGCTTAGAACTTCTTCTTCTTTTTTTATTTTTGTAATTCTGACTTTCAAACACCGTCAGGGTATTTAATACATGTATTCAGGAAAAGTCAAGAACAGACAACCACGGATCTTTAACACACACAGAGTAATTTTAAATTTTAAAAGTGAAAACCATCAAAATGACTACCGTTCTAGGTATTAAACCAAAGTAATGACTGTACAAAAGGTGTTTTTTTTTTGTTTGTTTTTTTAATCAATTAATTTTTACTGCAAAACTTGTTTAAAAACTTGAATCTTGGCACTAGATCTTCCTGTGGAATATTTTCAGATGCGTGTGCTTGGAGTGTAGTGCTTCACAGTAGTACCTTCCACGAGTGCAGCTTAATGGTAAATAGGGATAGACTTTATCAACTATACCAATTTTCTTTGAGCATTGTACAGTACTGGGTAATCCCATAGTTATCTTTGAACCACCCCTAGTAATAGGTGGTTAGTGGGATTCACTGGTGCTGTAAAATGCTGGCGGGGTAGAAGTTGATCAAATCAATCTCTAAGACAGAAAATACTTGATTTTAAACAAAAAGCAAGAAAAAAAGGCTAAATGTGTTTGTGGTAACTGCACTGTGTAGAATTAATGTATTTAAAACAATAATAATAATTAAAAAAAAATGTAAATGCCCAAGCAAGCTTTGTTTGCAATAAGCCGCCTTTTTTATTTCTTATATTAAAAAAAAACACAAAGTATTTTAAATTGGTATTTAACCATAGGCAAGGAAAGATTTCTCATTTTTCATTTTACTTTTGAAGCAATGCAGCATTATCTGTCCATCTTAACTCCTTCCCCATTCGGATTTGTTATTGGATTCGATACTTCCCCTATCAGCAAGACAAACTTCTAATAGAGTTATCTGAACCCTGGCCCTTTTGTGGATAATCATCAACCCTCCAACAACTACGAAAGCTTCACTATAAAGTACACACAGTAATAATTTTCCTACAACTCTTGTTACATTTATTTTAGTCGTGGTCCTTTCTTTCTTTCTTTCTTTCTTTCTTTCTTTCTTTCTTTCTCTTTCAGCCCATTGATGTCTGATCCTTACTGCACAATCATAATCCCCCAACATACATATTTTATAATATAATGTTCATGTCTAAATATGTTTTGGTTTTGTTTTCTTTTTTTAAACTGCAGCTTGTGGTCAGCCCCCCATAAAGCAGGGGAATACTAGAATTGGAAATAAAACTATTCCACTAAACACAGTTAGAAATAATGCATTTTAATCACTGTTTTTCTGTAAGGTTTGAGTTTGAGTGTAATATTTGCCTGCGCTGCGTTTCAGGAAACAGGAGGAACGAGTACACCACGTGCGGAATAAGCTGGAGGAGGCACTGATGGCAGACGTCTTGGCGCGGGCCGCTGAATCAACGAGGGAGACAGATGTGGAGATGGGCAAAGAAGATGAAGCATAGGAATAGGGTTAGGTAAGGTGGTAACACACCAGATGGCTGTGCAATGTAACAGAGAGCTTTACAATTACCTGAAGAATATTCCCTAGACAGAATGTACAAGTGGTTGAGTGAAGGCTTAGCAGTGTAGCGTCAGAGTGGGTCATAATGTCATTCTGTATATGAAATTAACAGAATTGAAATATACAGAGGGGGTCCTAAGCCATTCTCTTTGTCTACTTGGTTTCTGGTCACAAACTTCCCAGCTGACAAAGAATGCTTTTAAAAAGAGTCAAACTAACTGCTGTACAAGTGGTTTATCTCCACCATTGCTGAATGGATCCTTTGGTGCCGCAAGCTGCCGACAGTTTTGGGTGCTTTGACACCTCCATCTCATAAATCCAGCTGACGGGGCGAAACAGCAGACCAATTGAGAACAAGGGGCCGTCTAGGAACGAGAACAACCAATGAGAAACACCCCATGTGGACTCGGGCACAGCCAGTTGCAGGGTGGAAGTGAGAATCACAAAAGCACCTGCGCGATTTTCGAAGGACATGCTTCCCATACGTTGTCCCACAAAATGCAAGCTCCCCACACAAGGAACAGGGCTCCAGGCAAGAGGAAGAAAGTTTGAGTCATGGGAGCATAACTGCTCGAATTCACGGAAGGCAAGGAAGAACCAGTGTTCTGAAGAATGGCTCAAATCAGCTTTGAAGAGAGCCCTAGCTCTTTGCTTTGAGAGACTGAAACAGTAAACGGGACACTGCCTTTATCTGAAAGCAGGTCTTGGTTTTCACGTGGCTCCACATAACGGACAGAAGCATAGCCAGCAGCTGGGCCTAAGGTCATGTACTAACCGTACAGAAGAATTGCAATGAGAACACCTCTACGAACTACATAACTTTTCAATTTGCAACGCATTATCTGAACTGAGTCATGTCTGATCAATGGAACTATCTGCAGTTGGAAAACTGCCGACCAACAACGATAATGCTGCCAGACTATTGGAAATCAACATCTCCGTTTTGAGAATAACTATTTGTTTATTGTGAGCCAACGCAATGCATACTTCTAGCAAAGTACTGTCTTCTTTCATTGGAACTTCAGATTCAGAGAGAGAAGCTGCAGTGTTCATCAACAAAGAAGATTGATGACTTTGTTGAAAATTGATAAGTATTCAGCATATTAAATACTTTATGACTCGAAATTAACTGTAGAAAATGCTATAAAGTTAGTGGATAAACCTGTTCTAGGAATAGAATATAACTTCCTGTTTTAGAGTGTGTAAGAAATGTATTTTTGTTGAAATGTGCAACTAAAAGTGCCTTGTAAATGCAGAGAATTTTATCATTGCCCCATTTCTGAGTTTCTGAGTTAAAACTTTGCTAAATTAGGTACTGGAATGTTGGATTCCGTTCTGAATGGGAAGTTGAATTAATTCTTGTGCATTTTGATATGAAACATGTATTGAAACGAGTATTGAAAATACTAATGCATAATACACACTTTGTGTGATCAACCATAATTAATATTAGTATATTAACCATGTATGCTAATAATATGGTCGTTGTAATCGTTTGACTATGAAATCAATGAACTGTATACTATTCACGTATATCTCTAACCAATAGCCTTTCCTTTCTGTAATATTAGATTAGTTGTGCACCCCTTTTTATTCTTAAATAAACTATTGTTTTATATTTCTGACACGTTGTGTGAATGTCAGATATTGTCAAGGCAATCCGAATTCTACATGA
This sequence comes from Acipenser ruthenus, assembly GCF_902713425.1. Taxonomy (NCBI): domain Eukaryota; kingdom Metazoa; phylum Chordata; class Actinopteri; order Acipenseriformes; family Acipenseridae; genus Acipenser; species Acipenser ruthenus. Next base: position 35,933,782 of record NC_081189.1, on the reverse strand, counting down.
TCGAAAACTTAAATATGGTATGTTTCATTTCTTGCATTTTGACGTTCCTGAGTGGGCGACTAGAGACTAATTTATATTTATATAAATTGTATACCTAATTTACTACAGCAGCAACAATCCTGATCTAATGCGGCTAAACGGTCAGACTTCCCACAACGTCAGGGGGAAGGTAGTGGTGGAATTCAACAAGCAAATGTATTTCTTATTGCTAGGGTTCTACTTAAATCAAGGAGAATTTACATATTTTTCCCGGGTAGGTAATGGAATAAAATTAAGATATCGCTGACATTTCGTGGACCTGTTTAAACATTAAATAAACCAAAGTAGATAATATTTCAGAACATTATAAAAGCCTAAAAATAGTGGTACTTGCTTCCTTACTAAAACAGAGTACTGTAATTTGTTAAAGGCAAGTATGCAACATCCCCCAGCAGTTGTGTTGTGAAGACTTGCCCATACATTGAGACTGCACGTTCTGCATCCACCGAGTTGGTTGGAAGTGTAAGGCAAAGCTTTGCCAAGTTATACAAATGTGGAAATCGATTTAGAAGCAGTCCCAAACCTCGGCTACCCAAGGACATCTGGCATTCTTTAATAAAGGCCATATATGCAGCATGTTCGTTGTCATGTTGTTCGTCACATCCAGGAATTAATTTTATTAATACCGAGTTAAAAGAAAGAAAACAAGCCTATTCGGGTCTAAAATTCTAACTGCGTTTAAAAAGTAAGCAGCAGGTTGTTTGAAGGTGGCTCTGCTAGATCGTACCTGTAGTACTGATTTAACTTGGCTACAGCCGACAGGAATATTTTGTTTTGTGCTGACTTTCAAATTTGTTTTCTAAAAACTGTCATTTGTTTTACGTTCTGTTTAGCAGCCTCTGTAGTAGCCTTTCGTTTTAATGTGTGATTCTGAAGCTAAACAACAATCAATCACATTTTCTCATGTCACATTACAAGATGTGCAAAACAATTTACCTCCGTCTGCATGTAAAATTTTTTGACACGATCCTCAGCCAAAATATACTTTGCTTTTTTTGCTTTGTCATCCATTTATGATATTTTGCCTCCGATGCTGAAAAAAACTAGATATTAGCAACCTAAATCAAAATAACAATGCAACACTGACTTTGTCCTACCGTCTACTGTACAGGACACAAAAAGCCAGTACGGGCGCACTGATAGGCAGATTTAAAACATGTCATGTGAACAGTAAACAAGAAAGTTAACCGCTTTGGAGTACTTAATTTAAATCTTATTTGTCTAAGGACGTGGGGTTTTTTTTTGTTTTATTTTGCCTAAGTGCAATGCACACAGGACGGCAAAGGAATAAAATAAAAAAAGCCTGTCTACAAAATTAAGATATGTAGTTTGCATCGTGCAGTAGTTTGTTTAAATTAAGTTATTTTCTCTCTGTACTAGTCCGGTATGCACTGGCCCCTAAAAGAGGTGAATTTCGCGGTGACCCCATGTCACAAAGAACAGTTTCACAAAAAGAGTTCACCATTTTAAACAAAAACAACTCACAAACACAAAAACATTGACACCAAAAAAGTACCATGATCCAGCATGAGTAGCAATTGTTATTTTTAAAGCTTTACCTCCTTCACACTCTCTCGTTCTCCACTAAACCCTGAGTGGGCGATCCGTGCCTCTCTTATACAGCCGCAGGCACAGTCTGCATGTGAACTGCTCTGGCAGAGAAGGTAATTCACCCTTCCCTGCTGATTTTTAAACACCCATACCAAAAAACATATATGCATTTTAAATAAGAATACACAACACAAAATACGCACAGGGGAGGGGTGTACCCCATCACACCTCTCAATTTTTATTTTCCACGAAATCAAGAATTAGGTAGACCCCTACTTCGTCTTACTAAGATCAGTTATTTTATGAGTCGAAATGAAAGCCTTTCCTGGCACTTGTCAGTATGAAGTTAAAGAATGTGAAGCTTAATTACTGTGATTGTATGGTATGACATTGGGATTTATGTGACCAATAGTGTTTATTGAAAGAGGCTTACGATTAGGAATTACAGAGTTGAGAGGTAAAAGGGGTTCTTTTAAAAAGTGTGGGTTTTTTTGGCATTGTGTACTTAAGTGTTCACATAAAAATACATTCCCTCTATAAACCTATTTTCATTCAGGTTGAAAGATATTTGTCATCTGTCTTCCTGACAGTTTTCTGTGCGTTTTTTCCCGTGAGTATGTTCTGGAAATAAGGAACAATATAGAATGGCTAAAATCCACTGGTTGTAAATAGCCATTTTAAAAACCAGATACTAGAACTGGTCTATAGTTATTGTAATAACTATACAATATCTCAAGCTCGTTTTAATCCCATGTCAAGATAACCAAGGCAATAATAGCAGAACTGTTCTTTTAAACAGGATCTGTTCAGCTGTGTTGCATGTAGACTGCAGAATGAGACAGATTTAGCTCGTTGAAAAGGTACTGCTTTTACCCAAAGGCACAGATTCCGCTATCTCTACAAGCAGATTTCTTCCTGTCCTCATTTATTTGCTGCCAGACAGATTTTAAAAAATGTATGCTACCTTTTTTTTTTCTTGTTTCATTTCCCAAAACGCACAAGCTCCGGATCAATTATTTAGATTTTAATAAAGATTAATGAAGGTTTTCTTTTTTCTTTTTTTTTTTTAATTCGTTAGTTCTTAACATTTATTTCTGGTTCTAAAATCAGAATAATTCAAAATCGGTACTATTGCTTGAAGGTGCAAATGTGATTACTGGGATATGGTAGATATATTTAATTTTTTTGCATGTATGCAAAGAACTGCATAATTAATTTCGTCAGTACATTAATGAGTAGCCTGTCCATCTGTCGTAAGACATATGTAACAGACGTCAGGCATACATATGTTTGTTGAACTGCTAAATCTTTCATCTAATTTCTTCATCAATTCTGCCTTTTTTCAGCTTTTTAAATAAGTCTTGGGTGCGTTAACTACCTACTTTGTCAGTAAAATGCGTATTTCATTTTGAATCTATTTTCCATTTTGAATTAAGGGAATTTTGGAAAACAACAATTTTTAAATATATTAAAACTACTCGTTTAAAATGCTTGCACTGCAAATTATAATTTCATTTTGATGGCTGCGTTCATGTTACTGTGAATTTCAGATCTAGACGTGCACTTGATGCATTCCACTCACTTTTTGTCATGCTTGTAATGACTTTGTGTATTACACGCTCCTGTGGATAATGCACACTGCCTTAGTGACCTGGTACATTCCTCTGCATACTAGACAGCAACAAACAGTACAGTAGGCTACTAACACTGCCTTAATGCAAGAAAAGGCTTATCGAGTTCAAAGTTTGTAACACACTATGGAGCACTGCATGCTTTTTTTATTCAGTGAAAAATGTATGAAATATTTAGCTTATATAACATCTTATTTGAAATTAACAGTAAAGCTTTTAATTTAATGCAATGTCTCCCTCCCTTTGTTATCTCTCCTTGCACAGGTTCAAGTAAATAACATTACATGCCACTTCTGGTTCAACTTTTTTAAAATTTAATTTAGTGTATACTGTCCATTTTGTTATCTAATTTGAAACCAAGTAAAATACCATCAATATATTTTAAAAGGGCAAGTACATTTCTGTGGTACTATATTACAGAATTGAAAACACAAGCTTGTTGAATTTAGCAATTAGAATAAGCATACATTTTTAAAAACCTAGCTGGTCTCAAAGACAAAATTAAAAGTATGAAGCATTACAAAAATCATTATCTCCCTGCATTGTTTTAGATTAAAAATAAAGACAGACAAGTCAAACAAGACAGCCTGATATCAGCTTTATAAGAACCTATTAATTGGAGCTTAATTTCTTAACCTGAAGCCTATTTTAGTTACCCAAGCACTCCCTCTAGTGGTCGACCACAATTATACCGGGAACAAAGCCCTGTTCAGCCTGGGGTTGACATACAATTTTTGTACAACTCTGCCATATGTAATTAATCAGTCCTTAGAAATTCTGGCATGTGATTGGGTACAAATAGATCCCTCTATTGCCCCTGTGCCGCTGTTTATGGTCAATATTTCTTTTTACAAACTCAAATTACGTCATCACGCTGAACGTCCTTCCTTCCTTACAAAATAAACTACAAAACAAAGGTTCTGCAAACACTAAAATCATTATAAAAACTTTGTTTACGTGTTTCCTGACTCCCTAAAATTAAACAAACTCGATGTAAATAAATACGACCTTTACAAACTCAGCGGACTCCTCTGAGAATTCTGTGCCGCAGTGAGAAAGTCGAACAGTTCAAAGGCAAAATTATTATTATAGTCTATACGATAGCACAGTGTAACAGTACAAAAAGATTGGAGATGACTACGGTCCAAGTTCAGCATTACATCCAGATTTTAATAAGGGAGAAAGTCCTAGCAAGTTTCAAACTAATCCATTGCGTAAGAAAATAGTGTTCTGCAATACCTCATTTAGGGAGCCTCGATATGATACCATGCACAGTCTCATGATATTTGATACTGTCATGATACTTCGGGTCTTATGTCCATTACATGTTAAATGGCTGCCAGATTCCTTTTTCTGCAAGTGCAAAGTGCATAAGAGGCTACCACACAGTTAATAATGCTGTAGCATGGTGGAATGCTTGCTGTTTAAATATTTCCATTTCCAGTGTATTCAAAGGTCATTGCCACCGACTATAAAATTCAAATAAAACTGGTAAGAAAGCCCAACACTTAGTGTGAAATACACCATTTTCTTTATTTCTTACATATAAAAAAGATAACTCTGGCATTTGGGACAGCTTCAAATACTCCAGTTAGAAGGAATCTCTTAATTCTTATACAGAACAAAATAACACAAATACTTTTCTTGAAGCAGGCTCTTTATAACTAGGCCAGATGTTTTACATACAGGGGTCTCTTAGAAGTGCTCTAAAAATGTAAGCAAGGACTGAAAGCTGGAAGCTGACTTACATGGTTCCTTCAACTAATGGCTTGATGAGGTTCTTAAACAACCAAATGAGCAAGATGAGCCAAATGGACCTTCTCGTTTGTAATGTTCTTAAAGTCAGATAGAACATAATACCTCCATGAATCTATACTGTTCAAATATTTTAGAAAGTAAAACAAGTAAACAGAGTATAAATGTATATGTACATAGTAAAACTTTTTTTAAAAAATATACAGTAATATGTAACATTAGGGAATACACACAAACGTATTCCTTCATTTTAAACGCTGTTCATTTTACAATTTAATAGTGTTGGATATTTTGAAAAACACCACTTCCAAATAATTAAATAAAATTAGTTCAGCGGATAAATGAATATATAATTTTTGGCAAAGAACTGCTCTGATAGTACTAAAAACGCTGCTAACATACGCAAAGAATAAAGAGATCGGGTTGGCGATATGAAAAACGTTTCAATGAATTGGTGGTGTTTCTTCCCTTGTTTTTCACTTCTTTGAAACACTTTCGACATTTTGGCTGTCTGCGTTCAGCCAGATTGCCGTCGTTGTCTGGCTGAAATCCAAAATAGTTCCACACCAAGCTTCTTTCTCCGACATTCACCATGACTGCTGCAGTAATTTAATTCTCAGGGCGCACTGGGTAGTTGGTCACTTCTGCTAAGCAGAAATGAGTAAGATTACTTCATATTGTTTTTAAAGCACACAATTACAAAGTTTTGTTTTGGCTAAAAAAAGAAAAAAGAAACCACGGTAATCGAAAAACTGCGATACTTTGATACTTTTTATTTTACCCTGATATTGGGTATTGTAGGATTTTGGTATCACGATAAAACATATGTATCGATAAACCCCGGAACACTAAGAAAGGGTTAACTGATCTAATTAAATTCTTGACTGATCACCTAGGAAACAGGATCGTCTACTTGTAAACATCAGCTCAGCAATGTGCTTTAATTTCTGTTTGATTTACTTTTTTTTTTTTTTTAAGAGTTAACTCTAGAAATGGTCAGTATCAATTTACTGCTACTTATTCAAATATATTTTATACAAGCCATGCATCATTTTGTTACATTCTGCATTTTATTTACAGTTAACTTACCAATGTATACAAATTATATTTTAGTTGATGTATTTTACTTGTATTGCATATAGTTTTATGTAAAATAAACCTATACTGTAAACCACATCTAGTGTTAATACTATTATGTATGGGAAATCATTAGCATAAATAAAACATTGCACACAAATAATTGTGTTTATTCTATGTCATTGGTTGCAGTAGTTCTTATACAGTCTCATTTGAAAAACAAATCATAGATAACACGCTTCCATGCACCCCTCTTCATCATCCTCAGTAATATGCAAATAGGTGCGTGTTATGCTGTGAAAACTACAGTATACTTAAAATATATATGTTTTGGATTTTCATGCTTTTTTGATGCCAGTGGTCGTCTGCTTGTTTTGAGATTACAGATACAGTTAGTATTTTTTAAGCTTCCTACAAAGCTTTTATCTTTTCCAAGACATGTACTGTATGTAACACTTTAAACAATGCATTATACAGATGTACTTGTTTGTACATATACAGTAAATAACAGGTCTGAAAATACCTAAATACTCTAAATATAAACCACAACACCACTCCAACTTGGACTGTTTCCATTGTATTTAGTGGTGTGAATAAGGGGGTCAGTAATTCACCCCTGGATAGACAAGGGAAGCACAATAAAAGAAGCACATTATTGGGAAATATTCTCTTCACAGATATCTCATGATGAAGGCCCAGCAGCAATGATGTCACTTTTTTAAAGCTTCTGGCTTTTTTTTTTTTATTCATTATTATTATTATTATATTATTTTTTTTGAAGACCTACATATTAAGGAAATAAAATTGCCTGTGGCTTACACTTTCCATTAACTTTGGAGATAGCTGGATACGTGTTTTTTTTTTTTCTACAAAGGAAAGGATTGAGGCAGGAATTAACACTTTAGAGACAAGAAATACAAATTCAGTTCAGTGCGGAGATGTAACAATGTGAAATTGATGTGTGCAGTACAATATTCACCGTCGGTGTTAATTGTCATCTGTTCTTTGATTTCACAGGATTCCAGAGACTTTATTTTTGCACCAGAAGCAAGTTCCCAAATTAAAACTGAAGACATGTCTGGATCTTCATCAGCCTATGCTTAAAGAAACAGAAAGGACCCATGCACATTTTTATAGCTTTCTAATGCATAGCTTGAACCAAGGCCTTTTTTGACCATCATATTTTTGATGTACATATCTATATATTTCAGAGCAATGTTTATTTTGTGACTGTGAGACTTAGTTTTTTTTTTTTTATATATAATAAGCAATACACTTTAAACATTTTTGTTCCTAAACCAAGGTTGCAATCTGCTGGATTTGTATTGCTAATTTTTAAATTAGTTTTATTGTTATTATTTTTTGGCTGGAAGGGCTATGTTGTCAGGGTTTGTATTAGAGTTTATATAATTTCTGAAAAAACAAAGAATGGAAATGACTTATTTAAAAAGATTTTTATACCTCTAAATAAAAAAAAGAATACCTGTACATTCTTTCATCACTGTAAAGTAAATAAATGATTATATTCACAAATGTATGTCTTGTGGTGAGTAGAATAAGATCCATGGGTTTGTGTAATGTTGACCACTTTAGAAATCAATCACAATGAATGTCATGCCAGTCTCTGCAGGGAGCATAGCAGAAGTTATTTAGTTTATTTATTTATGTATTTATTTATTTATTTTCTTTGTGGGGGTTAAAATGAAGAACAAATATCCCACACAGCCATTCTACATCGGTAGTAAATGGCTACGCACTTCCCCTTTGCCTACTTTTGAAGAGAGATGATTTATCAGTTCAGGCATCCCAATATATTTAATGAACCTGTTTTGGTGTGGATTACTTTGTATTTTAGCTAAAAGATATGGTGAATAGGGGTCACTGTTTTTATCCAGGCTAACCAAAGCAGTGCTGCAAATGTGGCTCTTTGCGACACTTGTCCTTTTGACACTGTGTTTTATAGTGAAACAAATGTAGTGAGACTGGTCACTAGTCAATAGACTGTGAAGCCAGAAATCCCATAGTGTCACCCAGGCGTCGACCACCAAGCTCCCAGGGACAGCTGTTTGCGTCGGTGCTTTGACAGTGAATCTTGAGCCAGGGTACACCTGATGCTGAGACCAATGTGCTAGATAAGCCTGGCGCACCCAAAAAATAGCAGCTGTTACAAAACAGAGAGACGGCATGGGACAGTGGGAGAGGCTGAAAGAAATAAAAGGACAAAGGCTACAACAGTGATGGCAAAACAAGTGGGCCAGTCTAAGCCTTTCACATCAGCTTCTGGTGAGAAACTGATGGGTATTCCAAAAGAAACCTTGGATGCTGTGGGGTCTTCTGTCAGTAATAGTTTTAATCAATTGGACAATTTTGACCAAATCTGACATAGCAGAGCTAGATATCTCCCAGGATAATTTGAATTGGAGTGATATGGTGGTGGTGGAGGATGTATCCTCAGATGAGGTTTCTTTGTTCTCATGCCCCCCCCCCCCCCCCCCCCAAGTCAAAAGAATCCGATCAACATTTACTCCTTTTCTAGCACAGCTGAGTCCAAAGAGACTAAAACCAAAGCAGCTCAATTCAATCCAGAGACTTTGCCCCCAGCCCCCCAGTGTTTTGAAAAGAGCTGCCTCCGAAGGGGGCTCCTCCAAACAGAATACCAGTAAAAGGAATAATCAACACCTGGTTTTACTTTTGAGAGAGGTGGTTATTTTAATTGGATGGATCGTTTTTATGTCAATAATTCTATTGATTTTAAGGTAATAGATGTTCTCTTTGCTAATCATTGTGGGATCAGCTGTACAATCTTAAGCAACAAACATGGTAAAGGAATTTGGAAAGTCAGCAATTCTTTTTTTAAAAGTCATTTGCAAGTATTTTAGAATATGTTTTAATGATTGGATTGAGACTAGTTTTTCATATGAGACCCAGGCTGAGTTCTGGAAGTAACTGAAATGATGAATTAATGAAATTTGTGAATATTGGGGAAGTATAGAATACATAAAACGAGCATATTGTGCCAAGGGAAAAGGGTAGTTTGGGGATTTTAAATCCAGAATATATATATATATATTGTGAATTTTAATGTAAACGAATTGTACAAGAATGGATACAACGATGGAGGGGAGATTTTAAAGAATTGGTTATACCTAGGGCTTTAAATCTTTGTTATAACCGATAAGAACTGAAAAAATACTCCAGAAGACCTATTTAGAAAATGTTGGTTTTATTTTTTTTAAACCGATAAACCTGGGTTTTGGCAGTGTATTTTAAATAATCTCAATCATTCTCCACTCTTAGTACATAAGAAATTGTCTTTCAGAAGACTGGCAGTGTGCAAAGACAGTGCTACTGACCAATCAGGAATTTTGTAGACCTGCTTAGCAATGGGCTTAACTACCACAAACCTGGTTATAAACAAACCAGCAACATGGTGTCGCAAGTTTGTTTTATATGACGTAAGGTTTAATTCAGTGATGAAGCAAAAAGTGATTGTAAATATAAAACTGCTGTAAAAGTTATGCTTCTGCTAATGCATATTAAAGTTTTTCTTGTGTACAATGACTGCCTAATTACATTGGTATAGCTACATAAAATATCAAACCTTAATCATAGTACCATGATGAATGTTTAATCTTAGGAAAAAATTTAAGTAACTTCCTGCATGCTGGATGAGATTAATTACTACAGTATGCTATGACACTGCAGTGGGCTGGAAAAAAAACAAAAAACAAACATGAACTAGTCTGTAGTTTGATAGATACGCGGGTGATAAGGGGACGCAAAACGAAATATGTTACTTTTTACATTGCCGGAATCCTAAATGTGGACCTCCTCTCTTCAACACAGTAAGTTAACCTTTGTATATGTATTAGTCCAGTGTGGCAAAGTGGTTTGTAGTGCACAGGTGTAGAGGTGATGCAGTGCTCAGGAATGATTTGAAACAACACAGTTCACGGTTAAACGGTAAATAATAACTGGCTCTACACACCAATGTGTTTCGCTCAGTTAAACCATGGGGTTCAGTCCCAAAATAATAATGTACTAATAACACACAACACAGACACGATCACTTGCAGGTGGTGCTATACCACAATTGTGAAACAGTGTTGCAGTGCAGTCCAAGTTCAGTGGTGGCCTTTAGGGACAGCTCCCAGCTAGTGTTCGCCGTCTAACAATGACAAACAATGACAGAACAACAAAACAAACAAATCTGTATATCTGTACTCCTTTTACAGGTCTGTCCATAACCATAACAAAGGAACAGATCGCTCTGCCACATCCCCTGATATACCTTCAATCACGCCCCCTTTGGTAGCGAGTGCAATCACGTCTCCTCCAATCCATGACTGACACATAGCCTACCACAGTAAGGCGCTGACTTCTAGTATTGTGGCTTCGCCCCCTTTTTGGATGGCCGACTTCCGACTGACCCTGGAATGAACTGTCAAACCATCCAGTCCGGGGCACACTGTTCCTGTTATACTGTGCCCTCTCAGGCTGGGAGGGAGATTGTTGACTTTGATTCATTCGCTCTCTGTCACATGCAGTGATTACCAAACCGGTCCTGAGGACCAACTGTGTCTGCTGGTTTTCATTCCAACTGAGCTCTCAATTATTTAATAATTTGCTTAATAAGACCTTTTTAATTGTTTTCAGCTCTTAAACAGTTGCAGAGTTCAAGTTACTTATAAAATGTTACAGCTAACTTGAAATATGCAACTGTTAAGAGCTGAAAACAATTAAAAAGGTCTAATTAAGCAAATGATCAGTTCAATTAAGGGTGTAGTTAAGTTATTGAGAGCTCAGTTGGAATGAAAACCAGCAGACACAGTGGGTCCCCAGGACCGGGGTTGGAACCCCTATAATTATTGAAATGTACGTGAAATGTATTACAGAAACTGAAAATTGATGCTCTTGAGTGGTGTTTATTTTTAATAACCGAAAATAGCCAATTTTGTCAAATATAATGGATTTTACTCTTATAAGCAAACATTTTTACTCTTAAGTTTAACTGCTCTTATTCAAATTCTCTCTTAATGTAATTATTTACTGTATTCTTTATTTTGCTCTTATTTTAATTTGAACTTATTTTCTACTGATTTTACTGTACTTTTTAACTGCTCTTATCTGTAATGTGATATTTTGTACTGTAATATTTTGGTAACTAACTAAGTCACCCTGGATAGGGGCATCTGCTAAGAAATTAACAATAATAATAATAATGATAATAATAATAATAATAATAATAATAATAATAATAATAATGATAAACACTTTTTTAGAATTTACTAAACAAATGTATGTTGTCCGTTATTGCCCGATCTATACTGCAGAATCTGTATAAATAGAAATTGACTGGCAAACAAATAAATTACTTTTGGGGGGGGGGGGGGGGTCACAATGCAATCATATACCACTGGACAAATGTTTTAAAAAATTAAAAATTATTCATATTTTTCCGAAAGTGGAAAAATATGAACTAGGAAAGATGGTATGTAAAAATGTATGCTACACAAGAATCTCTAGAAATCACTTAGATTTATTATTTATTATTGTACAATTAATTATACATGCTCTAAAGAAAAGGTACCATGGATTTGAAAATGAGATTTAAGCTCATGTGTAGGGCTGTGCTGTGCATTTACAGGTTTGTTTGGAATGACATTTGATTTTATGGAGGAAGGACACTGACTGGCACCAAAAAGGTTTATATGACCTCTGGCTAAGAAATTGGTTTGTTCTCCTGACTCAAGCAACATGGAGACTGTGAGTCCATCATTCTACGAAGAGACCACATTGCAGGTAATCTGTAGGTACAGGTACCTCTCTTCTTGTTGTACCAGCTTGTATAATATATCCTACATCACCTAAACGTGTACATCTTATCCTGTATACAGCCCACTCATAGAGCATATGGCCTAATTCATAGCAGTCCCTGAGGTACAAGCTGTTATCTAATTTGCATATATCAATAATAATAATTCGTTTTAAACTTTCAGATTTCAAAATTAAGGTTTTTTTCTTAGATTTTTGTTTTCAAAATGTATGGTTTTTGACTGAAATCTCACTTCATAGTCTCTTAAAATAAAGATTGTAACAGCAACACAAATCAGTGATCTTTGTCAATATGTTACCTTATGGACAATTCAAGGTGAATTGCCCCCTCTATTTTAAATGTATTATATGGGCAATTTGCCACAGTGGAAATTCCGGCCTACTGTCTGGCAGCGTGGAGTCCCAGGTTGATCATAGAGAAGTTAAATCTGAAGAGATTCTGTAGACAACCACGTTTAATGGAGTTTAAAGTACAGATGCACAAGATTACTGCAGTGAGGATTATAAAGTATACTGTAACCCTATCATTGAAAAACAATTGAAAAAATCTTCACTTACATAGTGTGGTTTGTATTTGACATACTCTACTTGACTTTGTTTCTTCAAATGTATTTAGTAGAATTTAGTACAGAGCTAGGATTTTTGGTTTATTTAATCCTGAAATGCGTCACTGGAGGTTCTATAGGGTTCTTTTGGGTTCTAGATGGAACTCTTTGGTTCTTTGGGTAGCCTCTAAAGAACCCTAACAAGAAAATGGTTCTTATTAGAACCATGTGGCTTTAGCGTTTAGCAGCAGCTAAGATTTCTGGCCAGTGCAACTTCATACAGCACGAGAAACACATTTCAAAGAATTGTAGTCCGTGTCAGAGTAGCTTGTGAGCCTGAGGTAAGGGGTATTTATTGAAATACCTGTACACTTAACATGTAACTTATATAATATATAAGAATGTATTTTATTAATGATTTACCTATATTGGTATAGGTTAATAAATAAGAGAAATTAAAATGAAAAATAAAAAATAACTTCCGTCAGGAAAGCAGTATTTGAACGATGTGACAATTTTGAAACCCTGTAATTTTACTCATGTGCCACTTACATTAATTTCGTTACATTCATTTACAACTTTACACGTAAATATTTGTATTATTAATTATCAAAATGATATATAACATTTCTGAAAAATTATAACATACAAACAATACAATATGCTCTGTGGTAACATTTGTGTTCAGTATTGATGTAAGTTAATTTAAAATGTTAAAAAGTAACCTGCAGCTAATATCTACATGTAGTTGTGTAATAAGATACCATTTAAAATTTATAAACCAACACAGTAGGTCCTTGTAACAGGGTAGCGTCGCAGGCCCAGATGTTATTGGCAGGCAAAGAGACTCAGAGGCAAGGAAACTGTAGTAAAAGCGCTTCTGCACAGTTTAATAAACAAAAGGAAATCAAAAAGTTGAACAAAACACTGCTGACAGAGCAAAAATAAAACAGTTAAACAAAAACAAAACTTTTCATACTAGAACTGTATCGTTCATTTTGATTGTCCTTTCGCTATAACGAGCCTTTCGATACAACAAACAAAAGGCTTGGACCCCCTGTGGGAGGGTGCGGGTATTCACTGACACGGGAGACAGAAATGGTAGTTGACAACACCACACAGGTGCTCAGTTTTATTATTTTCTTTTGGTACTCTGGTGAGGTGTACCGATTTCGTTGAGCCCGTAGAGGGCGCTTGTGGTCCGTGGTCTGGCTACCAACTATGGTATCCAGAACCAACGGGGAATACCACGGCAGGGTACTCAGCTGCAGTCCCGCACTCGCAGGTGCTCACAAATTATAAAAACGAAAAAGGCAAAAAGAAACAGGGAAAATAAAACACAGTAAGGAAAAACTACAAAATAAATGTGCTGCACTTCGCAGCGTGAATCTCCCCAGTCGTCGCTACCCGTACGACCCGGGACTCCGTCCTACACTCTGCTGTCTCACTGTATCACAAATACTGGGGCTGCCCAACGATCCCCCACTTTCCCCTTTCTTTCTTTAAAATTATTTTCTTTGATTTTTCTTTCCGGGCGTTTGTTATCCTCCCGTCTGTTTGGTAGGCGAAGCGAGACCGCCTTGCTCGCTGTTCCAGTTTAAAGGGGCAGATCTGAGGAAACAACAGAGTGTTACTTTATAGGTTAGCAATCCCATTAAAGTCCGCCTCCCAGCCACTCAGAGAGGGGAAAAGCACACACCCCCTCTTCCCCACCTCTCCGTGTCACCGCCATGACTGGCAGGCAGACCCAACGGGACTGCCGCCCCCTTCCTGCAGCATCTCGCATGCGTCAGACGGCCAGTCCAGGTCTCTTCCCTGTTACACCCCCCATCACGTTCGTTATAGTGAGGGTGTACTGTACTTCTCATGTATCACAATACCTTTTTATATCAGCCTGTCCCCACAGGCTTCCTCCAGGCCTTAGCCTTAATGCAGATCTCCCTACCCAGAGGCAGACCTGCTATTTTATACACCTGTTTAATCCCAGGCAGGTGTCCCTCATTAAAATTAGAGCCAGGTGATTCCAATCCTGGCTAATACCAATCCCGTGGTATTCTGGGGGATGTAGTTCGCAGCAAACCCCTGGACTACATCTTTCCTCCCCCTACTCTGCCACATCATATATATCATATAACATATGTGACAATCATATGTTAGTGCTGTTTCAAATACATAAACCTGAATGTTGTGGGTCAAGCTATTGTTTCAGTGTATTTAGAAAACGAGCTCTGAAAAATCAAACTACTTACATGCTAGTTGTCATACAATATTGCTCCATTCAAATTGTAGCTCTTTCCTTGATATGGATATATATAGCCATTCATTTAAAAGGTGAATGACTGGCTTTATTCTCTGGGTATTCTGTATGGAGAGTAAAAGTGCTTCAATGCTAATTACATTGGCACTTAACAATAGAAGAGCAAATGCTTTGTATAGCTGGAATAAAACAGCTTTGGTAATTTTGCCCTAACGGAATGTGAAGTCAATATTAACTTTAATAAGAGAACATGTGTTAGTATTCTCCTTAGATCAAATTAACCTTTCAGGTCACACTTTTCAATGGAAGATGAAGTAATAACAGATCCTTCACAATCCTTCACACATTATATGCTTGCTTTCCTCTTTAAATTAACACTTTCATACCGAATCAGTTTTCACAGTTAGTCAGAAACATTTCTGTTATTCACAGATCATTACATAAATAAAAAGTGAACTCAATAGGTTCATGGTTAATACTACTTTTACTACTAATAATAATAATGCATAACAAGATTTACATAACCACCCTAGCAAAAATACCATAGTGTGATATATTGTGAGGCATATTGGTCCACCACAGATATACGTATTTAAAGTAAAATACAGTTCTTATTTAAGCGGTATCAAAGGTTTTTAATTAGTTGTGAACACATATTTTTACATGTGAGATATGGCTCAATTTAATATATTTTACACCGTAGGTTCCTCTAAATGCTTGATGGTGCTTGTTAAACGGACAAAAAAAAACTACTTGAAAAGTAAAAATTGTTTATTCATACGTTACATATACAACTACTAAACAAGATACGAGTAATACATTCAGAAACACCTTAACATCAAATATAATTTACAAATATGATTTACAAATATAATGTACACATGTTTAGACATCAAGTATCATCAAAAACACTTAAAGAACATTATTACCCTAGCTTATGCACTGTGAATTCAATAAATTGTATACCTTATTCCTTCAAATTTAAAACGGCCTTAAATTTACCAAGTTTCCCACCCTCAATTCAAGGACAAAATAAAACATCAAATAAAGATGCATTTACAAAGATACAACCTCAATTACGCATATAAGAGCCATTTATACACAGAATACTACAATGGCCCATTGTGAACAGGCTGGCTAGTGGTGACGTCAGACCCGGAACAGAAACACAGAGTGGTGAGTGAAATGTGAATTGCGCTGTTGCACCAGTTTATTGCAAAACAGAAAATAAAAAGGTTGAACAAAACACAAAATACTGAACAAAACAAACGGCACGGCGGCCAAAACAAACAGACAGACAGACAGACAAACAAACAGTGGACGAACCCCAAAACAAGTATCGTACGAGTCCTCCCGCATGAGTAATATTTGTTTTGCTTTATTTTTAGTTTTTTGTTATTATTTTCTCCTTCTCTCTCCCGTTCTCCACTCCCAAACACAACCCAGAGTGAGTGCTTCGTGCATCTATATATACAATTGTGCCGGGACTCAATTTACTAATTAATTATTCACTTGAATCGCAGCACGTGAACTAATCTGTGCACTCCCTGTGCTCACATTGTAATACACATTTTATCTGCACGTGAAGTGATTGTGCAATCCCCGTGCCTAAATACAACTATATATTTTAAATCACTTGTGCTACACAGACCCATTTATATCCCGTGCACCAGTACCTATACACCAACATTAACACACCACACGCAACATAACACACAAAATACACACATGGGCAAAGGCACCCCTCCACACCCTTGAACAAAAGTAAAGGCTGGAGAAACTGAAGATGAGATACAGCAGGAGCTGACACTGAACCAATACACCCTGGATTTCCTTTCTTCTGAGGTATGACTGGATGACTAATTATTACAAAAAAATGACTTACTGGGGCTTTGTAACACATGGGTGCACCAATGTACATAATGTAGCTGCTTCTCTTGGTGAGAGACAGCAGTGCTGGTGAGCCAAGGGGTTTGAATCTATTTGTACTGAATATGGGGTATTTCATGGGAAGAGACTTCTGGAGGCTTGGTTGATAGCCTTGCACATCTCTGTGCTAGGCTGAGTATCTTGTGTGTGTGTGTTGTAGCTCCCTAGGACAACTCGTTCTGCCTGTCATCTGGTAATAAGTGTTAGAGGTCTTAATGGGGCAAATAAAGCAAGGACGGATTTCAAACAAGTGCTGCTGGAGTGTTGAACATGCTCTGGCCGGGTATCAGTAAATTGCCACTGATCTTCCGTTTATTATTTCAGTCAGGAAACTAAATCAGGGATAGAATGATTTTATTGATTTTTTTTTTGCTACAATACAAGGACCTACAATACAATAAGCTGGCCCTTTGGTCTCTCGCGTCAGAGGCTTGAACACAGCCAGCTCTTGCCAAAACAAGGCAGTCAGGAGCTCACAAGGAGCAACCCCCATGGAGATTAAACCTGGTGCAAGGTGGAGAAAAGGGAGGGGGTGGGAGAAATGAAATTAGACAACATAATAGGATACTGTAAAAAAAAAAAAAAAAAAAAAATACCCAATGAGAAGGCATGAAAATAAGCTAGTTAGTTCAGTCTAAAATCACTCATAATTATTTATATCTCAAAATGTATTAACTAACACATTCACATTTATGTCTACCAAAACCAAACAAATAACTGTTGTTCAAAAACCAGCATGGTTACTTTGGTATAAATACAGACATATAATTACAAACTAATTATTTCTCAACTGGTTTATTAAAACATAATAAATCTTATGATTAAAGCTGTATTATTTTCATGGTTATCACAGATTTCACGATTTCCATGAACTTTACCCATTGCAGTGTAATATGTAGTTCCCAGTGAAAATGTTTATTTCTGAAAAAAATCTTCTGTGTTCTGCCTCCACCTTTCACCTCTGTGACATCTCCAACTATTTTTTGGCTACACAAAGTAAAATAAATAGTTTAAACAAGCCTTCACTTTGCTATCCTAATCAAAATGATGTGTGCTGTGCTGTTACACGTGTGCGTGAGGAAACGGATCCTGTGTGCTCAGTGGTCCTGATAAGCTGCTTACCTGCCATTTTTACGCATTAAAAAATCTGAAATTCGCACTAAATGTTAATTTAATGCGTAAAAATATGCATAGCAATGTTGCTGCACCGCTTATCTGTCTCCCCTCCTGCCTCCACTAAAACTTTCACTAACCACTACATCTCCCAGAATACAATGTCTTCAGTTACTAGGAAACTGTACTGTCAGAATTGCACATACTCTATTTATTTATATATATGATCTGAGCACACTCAAACTCAGAGGAGACTTTTAAGGAGGACAGATGTTTTAAACTCCTTGCTATATGTCCAGACAACCTTTTAATAATCAAGAAAATCACACCGCTCCTCCCCTTCTGGCGGCGAAGGCGACAGGGGCTCCTCCCCTTCTGGTGGTGAAGGCGGCAGGGGCTCCTCCCCTTCTGGCGGTGAAGGCGGCAGGGGCTCCTCCCCTTCTGGCGGTGAAGGCGGCAGGGGCTCCTCCCCTTCTGGCGGTGAAGGCGGCAGGGGCTCCTCCCCTTCTGGCGGCGAAGGCGGCAGGGGCTCCTCACGTGGTGATCCCACGCTGGACACCACGTGTGACAGGGATGGCTGAGGGGTGACGTCGGGCCAGATGCAGGAAGAAAACAAACTCAGTACTGCAGGGCAAAAGACGCGTTAACATCAGGATTGCACTTTCTTTTTAAATGTGATGAGAAAAATGATATAATTTAAATCTTACAGTTCTTACATTTCAGTGAATCTGTATGATGTTGTCTTGTTACAGGACGTGCAGAACATTAAAATGTAGTGTGTATCACCTTTATATGCATACTTCAATTTTATAAACATCAACCTAAATAAAAAGAAACAGCTCAGGAAACAACTTTTGAAGGAGCCGTTTTATTATTTGTACAATTTCAGGCTTCTGGGTCGCGTCATGGGAAGCAGAAGTGAGCGTGACGATTGACAGCTCAACAGCAGGGGAGGGTGCAGCAGAAGTGACAGGCATGGATGGAGTGCTGATCTGTGGGGGGGTAGCTGGATCCAAACGAGAATCCTGTTATCAAGCACGTCCTGGCGGTCAGACAAAAGAAACATCTATAAGCTGCTTATTAAAGAAATAAGATGCTTGATATCATGGCAGGTCAAAGAAGCAGTATAGGAGAAACAAGGACTGGGTAGCACGGCAAGCTAGAGATCTAAGTAGAAAGAGCAGGATCGGGAGTGCACACAGCGAGGGGGGGGTCTCAATTGGGAATTGAGAGTCAGCATTCTAGAATTCAGATCCCGAAGAGAAAGAAAAGTGTGGCGGGTAAGTAGTCGGAGTCTGCAGGCACAGCAGGATCAGCGGGGATTGAGGGTGTGTAGCGACATGCAAACTAAAAACGTAAGACAGAGAATAAGGGCATGACTTAGGGTTTAAATAGGGAGATTGGCAAATATTATTGATGGGACAGAACGGGGGAGGAGCCCTAGCTCTTGCCCCCTGAACCACACTGACAGGAAATAAACCACTGCAGTTTGGAAAGTTTATATTGAAAACAAAATCTGTTCAGAAAAATGTTTCGTTCAGAAAAAAAAGAAGCAATTTGTTTTTCAAATAAACTCATATTAAAGAAACCTTATGAGAAAAGGCCCAAGAGCACTTGCGACATTCACATCTCAATCTAAATTTGACTTGTTGGTATTTCCTGTCATTAATAACTGGCATCTATGTTCAGTTTTTTTTTGTAATAATTCCATAATCCTGTACTTTTTTAAATTCAATAAAATACTTTACAGTTAAGCTGTATATTGTATATGTGTGTAGTATGTAAAGCCTACCCATTTTTCTTGTTAGTTTGCAGTTTTTGGATATGATGATAAAGTTTTGTTATGTTCTCTTCACAATTAACAGTTATTTTCCTAGAAATGCTTACTGTAGCTACATATTTATAACTGTATTTATAAAAAAAAAATAATAATAATAATAATATTTCGGTCAGGGGTGCACTGATAAAGATTTCTTGGCCGATACCGTTAGCCGATGGTTATCTATCCATATCGGCCGATACCGACAGGATGCCGATAATAATAAACAGTGCAGGTAAGCTATTGTAAACAACTAGAACAAGACATAGGGCCTATAGTTTAACTGTTAATAATTATGAATGTTAAAATTAACAGATATCGTTTACTTGAAGTATTGACAGCAATTTATACATTTGTTTTACAACAGTCACACAAATAACATTTTGCATTTGTACTAGTAAAAAAATATATAATATGACATTAACCTTTATAGCCATTTACTGTCAAACACTGCGTATTATAACTTCAACCTATATTGTAGTAGAAAAGAAATGTAGCCTACACAATGTCAACTACAACAATGTTAGTTAAATTCTTATTTGAAGCATACACTGCTTAAAAATGCAGCACAGCTTAAATTGTTCACTTAATCAAAAACAGAAAGATATCCGGTTACAAAATTCAGTCAAACTGCACAGTAATCAATTCCTGCTTCAAAATGCCACCGAATACATCCGTAACCAATGTAGATTAAACAAGATAAACAAAAATTACAAAAGGTAATTTTGAAGTACATTGTGTAATAATAATAATAATAATAATAATAATAATAACAACTTAAACCATCAATATTATTTAGGATTCAGCCTTTTAAAAAATAGATATCCTATTTATTCTATTTTCTGATCTCTGTATGCTGCTGATCAAGCTTGAACTGCACATTTTGTTGTGTTGGTTGTATTTGTAATTTTGAAATGATTGCCCCAAGTAAATTTTGGGTACATTTCCTGGTTAAATAAATACATTTTAAACAATTTTATTTACAGTTAAGGATTGTGGCAGGGCTGAAGCCTGCCCCTGTAAATAATAATAATAATAACCTTTATTTATAGAGCGCCTTTCATACACAAGTTATAAAGATGTGTCTTGAGCCTGGACTTAAACATTTCCAGGGAGGGAGCACTTTTAACTGACTCAGGCAGGGAGTTCCAGAGTCGAGGGGCTTGAACACAAAAGGCTGCTGCTTCCATCCTCTTTAGCGTCACCCTTGGAACACAGGGAAGGGCACAACTAGCAGACCTCGATACCCGTTGAGGCTCATAGGGAGTCAACATCTCTGTCAAATAATCTGGAGCTGTCGCATTTAGAGCTTTATATGTTAACATTAAAATCAATCCTGTATTTTACTGGGAGCCAGTGCACAGATGCCAGCACAGGAGTAATGTGGGCTGTCTTTTTTGTTTTAGTTAAAACTCTAGCAGCTGCATTCTGCACAAGCTGCAACTGAGACATAGCGTGGCTAGTGAGTCCGGCAAAGAGGGAATTACAATAATCTAATCTAGAAGAAACATAAGCATGGACTCATTTTTTAGCATCAGTAAACAAGATAACAGATCAGATTTTAACAATATTTCTAAGATGGTAAAAAGATGATTTTTTAATTGTTTTAAATGTGTGACTCAAAACTTCCAAAAAAATCTAAAATGACACCCAGATTTCGCACTTCAGATTTTAGATGAGTCAGATCACCCAATTTGACTCCTAACAACTCAGTTTTGTTTCTGAGAACCAACTACTAAGATCTCTGTCTTGTCGGAATTTAACTGTAAGAAATTCTGGGACATCCACATTTTGATATCAGAAATGCAGTCCAATAGTACAGGTATATTGGGAGTGTCACCAGGTTTCACAATGGTGTATCATCAGCATAGCAGTGGAAGCTAACATCATGTTTACGAATAACCTTACCTTACCTAGTATGTTTTGCTTTGGGTTTCTAAATAAAATATGGTTTTGGGTTGGGTTGTAAATAATAAGGGTTTAATTGGATGGCAGGGCTGGGAGGTTATACCTCCCAGCTTGCCTAATTAAAATGAATGTGCAGCAGGTGGCCAGGTGTGAATTGAACAATTGACAATTAACGAACCATGGTCACCTGCCTTTAAAGAGGCGGAAAAGCCAGTTTCTTTGTTCTTCTTTTTGTGTTTGTTTGATGGGGGAGGGGGAGAAAAAGAAAAAAAAAAAGAAAAATGAAAAATAACCCTCATGCGTGCAGGTTTAACTGTGATCTTTAGGACCAGAGGCAGGGATTCATTTATGGGATTTATTAATCCTACCCAAGTTTATTTTAGTTTCTGTAGGGAGAAGGTTCCTGAAGCGGGATCTCCCTTTTAGTGGGAGTTGCAATTAAAACTGAGATTAACTAAGATTCAGTTTTTTAATAGCAAGATTAAGCACAATAAATGAATTGCTTGACAGCCCTAATATATATATATATATATATATATATATATATATATATATATATATATATATATATATATATATATAAAATTAAGTTTACTTTGCTAGACTTGGAAATGTATTCTCATATTCTTTTTTCAGTTTTGTACCCATCAAAAATGCAAGTTCAGGAGTTTGAGAATTATATTTATAATGTAAAACTACAGATTGAAAGGGCTGTTGATTGTTTGTCATCAGGTAATGATAGTTGAATTGTCCAAGCAGAACTGCTATGTTTGTCTTTTATTTTATTTTTTTATGGAATCTAGGTGGAAAAAAATAAACTACATTTAGAGATAATCCACTCTTAAACTGACATATACAGTGAGTGCATTTAATGTGTTTTTCATCCCCTTCAATGGTTTTTTTAAAAGCACAATCCATCACATCGGCTTTGTTTTTAAAAGCAGTATAGGTAATATTGAAGTATCATGAAGCCTGTAGAAAGGACGCAATAACAATATTTGGTTTAATAAATTGACAAATGGGTCATTAGTGTCTAGTGTACGTACTAGTTATTGTGTTGAAAACAATAACATGTCTGGACATGCTATGTTAACACATGTAAGCAAACATTACATCTGGTGCCTTCTAAAAGCTTTACCTTCTGAGTGAGCGTTTTAAAGTTATGGATGAGATGTTCACATATGCACATGACTACTAATGTTAGGAAATTGCATGTATAAAATATATTTGCACTTTTATGGCAAGTGCTTATGCTTAGTAAAGAGTCGGTGAGAAACATCACTCGTCAACAATACTGAAGGCTATGGAAAAACTGTATGATACGGCAAAGCATAATGGATTAGTTTTTTCTTGGACATTTGAATACAGCAACATAATATGCTGTGTTGGCAATTAAAACTACTTAATTTTAAATTGTAATTCATTATTCTGGCATTTTATAAATTTTTAAGCATTACATCCAAATCCAATACTTTATCATAGTACCATTGTTCTGTTCCATACTGACAGAAATGATGCAGCACTTGCAAAACCATTTACTGGGGAAAAGGAAAATCAATACTAGTCTGCAAATTCATATATTCAGGAATGCTCTGACAAAAGAAAGAAGTCTGTACTGTACAACATTCCCCCCTTAACACATGTTACCATGAAGTCATGGCCTATCCATTCTAGATGAGATACATACCTTATCATTGCTTACATTGATTCTGAATGCCGAATGATACATGATAGTTTTTATGTAATTTATTGCCCTGTATTTGTCACTCATAATTCCCTAGTTTTCTATATGCCATTTTGACAGTGTGGGCCTGTCTCAGTTTTTTGCTGTTTGTTTAAATAGGAAGTCTTTCCAGCTAGTTAGTTTGGTTGTGAGGCAGCCATATATCTAGTTTAGAGCTCCTTACATAATCTCTCTTTCAGCAAGCTGGTAATCTGCCACAGATCAACATGCTGTAGACTGGAGACCTGTTTTTCTAGGATGTACAGTGAGTGATGCTGAAGGGTCCTCTGTGGCCGCTCTCCAAGGAGCTAAATAAGCAGCGCAGTTGGGTTAATCTGATTGGTCGACTCTCTTGAGTACAGAAGCCATCATTTATTTTAAATTTAAAGCCAGACTATGATGCATTTTATTTTGTAAGACCTATGTTGTGCAGTTTTTGATTACTGCTGAAAGATTACTTTTCTGTTTGTTCTTGCATGATCAGTATTGTTGGCAATACCTTTTGTTTTGATGCACATACTGTCACAAGCCTTTTCCTTTTAGATTTGTTTTACAGAATACTGTGGCTCTCCCACTGGCACAAATATACACCACAGTGTACATTATTATTATTATTATTATTATTATTATTATTATTATTATTATTATTATGCCTAATAATTAATAAAATATACTTACTGTACAGGTGTTTTAGGCTATAATATAGCCACATATTCTCAAAGATCTTTAATCCAAATAGTTTATTTACTTTCAAAGGGGAGAAAACACCTATTACAAAACGAATAAGAAATAATTTAGTACAGTTTTAAGGGGCGTGTTATTATCATGATATTGTGTGTTTTTTGTTTTATTGGATTATCAATTTTTGGTTTGAATTATCATTACTTGATGTTTGTGGTGTGAAGTTCACTTTTGTGTACAATGTTAAGATTTATTTATTTAAATCGGCATGCAGCCCAGTGTGGGTCGGAGACTGCAGTTGTGTCTCCCAATTAGCACAGGTGTATAAAAGGTGCCCATTTTAATTAGACCTGTTTCTGGAATTGTGAGCTGAGAGTACGGGTTTTTGGAAACTGCCATTTGGGTAAAACGACTTTGATTTTCTTGAATATACTTGTTGCGTTGGAAATTGGCTGGAAGCACATGGCTGGTAATGTTAAAGAGTCACTGTTTCTATTAAATAGACTTACCCGCTCTGTATTAGAGTGGTTTGGCAGTAGTATCCC
Source organism: Acipenser ruthenus (assembly GCF_902713425.1). Taxonomy (NCBI): domain Eukaryota; kingdom Metazoa; phylum Chordata; class Actinopteri; order Acipenseriformes; family Acipenseridae; genus Acipenser; species Acipenser ruthenus. The sequence goes on along the minus strand of NC_081189.1, from coordinate 35,909,374 downwards.
TTGTGCTCTCAGACTGCGGTAGATGTTTAGACTGTCTATGACATAAGTAGGGGTTTTGCTTTTAAAACTGTTACTATGGGCCGGTCCAAGTACAAGCAGTGTAAAGGGATTTAGTTTTACTGAGTAATCTGTAATAACGATCTGTGTATTTTACTAGCAAAAAGTACCCACACATTCACTCTTGATTCCTGTATGTTTATTAGGAGTATAATAATCTTTTGATATCATGTATTTCTGACTTGCTGTTCTAAGTTTACTAATTGCTGCTACATACTACTATATTGATGTGCGTTTAAACTGTTACTATACTTGAAGTCTTTGTTATTTACATTGAGATTTTGTGACTACCAATTAACATACTGTACTAAAAGTGTTCAATGCATACTGCCCTTTTAACTATAGGGGGCCTCTTTATTGGATGATTTAACTTAAGTAATGACTTATTGATTTGCTATATATATATATATATATATATGTGTGTGTGCTTAATGGTTTAAACGCTTGTTTTTACTCCTAATTGGTCAAGATAAAATAAATTGTTACTTTTTATTACAAATGTTTACTCTCCTTTTCTTCACTTCCTCATTTGCTCCTTGATCAAGAAAGAACCTGTATTGAATTAGTATAATTGCTTGAAATTGGCATAGTTAAACTTACTTAATTGATAAAGTAATTATCTAATTAAATATTATTGAGATTGCTCCCGTCTCTCGGTCAAAGTTCGGGGACGCTACACAGTCACAAGATCAGCTTTATTTATTTAGGGTTTGGTGTCTTTTATAGCATGTGTTTTTTGTTTATGACGATTTGGAGTCCAGAGATTTGAGAATCTACTCCAACAGGTGTTATGGAGTTCTGTTTCTATCCAGTCTTGCATTTATGCTCAATCCCACCTCCTTTAATGTAAACAAACCTGCCTCCCACTCTCCAAGATGGCTCACTGAGCCATACTGACTTTCATAATAGATCACTTTAGGGCTAGTTTCATTAAGTCTTACCAATAATTCAACAACAGAGATACAGGATTTATATTCAACCACACTTCAATGTGCAGAGCTATTGGAACCACCCTGTTAGAACAAGGACACCATAATGCATTTCCTCTTTTGTCAGTGACTACTCTAACAGAACTCTAAATGGCTAAGCGAGATACCTTTCCATTGCAAGTTGTGTTTCAATCATTCTGTCAGTGCTCACAGCACAAATGCCTTTTAGTCTCATTGCTGATTCCATCATCTTGGTTGGGTCGTTACCTGGCTACTCATGCTTTTGTCAAGCATTTGTCAGCAATTCAGCTAAAAGGCATTATTTGAAAAATCATTTTTGCCAATTTCTTGACAGATCCCTTTTTTACTTTCAATAAGCTGTGGATAATAAAACATCAGCAACTGACCGAATGATGGAGTATTTAGAATAACTACCTCCCAACTGAGAGGCTCCTGGGTTCAGTCACTGGACAGGTTTGACTAAGCATGTAATCACTTCACTGCTGGTGGTCCTGTATATTAAGCCCTCAACCCATGAGTCAGAATACATCAAGTTTAATATGGTAATTTTACAGTAGGTAAGTCCTAGAACCTCAGTTATATTTCTATGTGATCTGCAGGTAAGAAGTAACTGATTATTAGTTTAAATAAACAAGTTTGTATCAAATCCACAAGGCATGTTTTACAAAGTGGTTTTTGTTTTGACTCAAATCTTTTTAGTTGGTGTAGATCAACTAGGTTCTTATTGTTTTGTGATTGCAGTGTCACAAAAAAAAAATTATTTCCTGGAACAAATGTGTCCCCTAGCACTAGTATAGAATCGCTACCTTAATAAACTCTGTTAATCACTGTGAGGCAGCACCTGTGTTGAAAATTGGAAGAAAGTGGGCGGCAAAGAAAGCTGTGGAAGATGCAAAGGCTGCCCTTCGAATTGGTGATATCATGGGGCAAGTTCAGCATGGAAGAGGGGGTCTTGGTCTCAGTTCAGCTCCTCCTACATGGCACAAGGCAGTCCCAGCTCAAAGGAGGAAGCTGGTAGTCAATGAGGTGCAAAAGCAGGAGGAGAGGATGAGGTGTATAAAGGCCATTTCCCAGGCTCATGCAGGGAGAATGGATGAGATGGGAGAGTGTGGAACAACGCAAGATTGGCTGGCAAGATCTATGGTCAATGGAACAGAGCAGGATCAGTTTCCTCATCAGGTCAACATATGATGTTCTCCCATCACCACAGAACCTAAACCTCTGGGTAGGAGAGGATCCCTCATGTCCTTTGTGTTCATCACCTGCAACATTAAAGCACATTTTGACAGGATGTAAGGTGGCTCTTAGCCAAGGACGGTTTACTTGGCGCCATGACCAGGTGCTGCGATGTTTGGCCTTAGCATTGGAAGACAAGCGTAACATGACCAATAAGTTGCCACCTGTTCCATCAAAACATTACACACAAAAGACAACATTCCTCCGCCCAGGAGAGCAACCACCAAGAAAAGGTGTTAAAACCAATCCTCGCCCAGGACAACTGGAAGCTGCTAGATACTGGAAAATGCTGGCAGATGTTGGTCAACGGCTTATTTTTCCACCTGAGATTGCCACCACTAACCTTCGACCAGATATTGTCTTGTGGTCTGGATCAGCACGCCTTGTTCACCTGGTAGAGATAACAGTGCCATGGGAGGATGCTGTAGATGAGGCGTATGAGAGGAAGAAACTGCGGTATGCTCAACTAGCCACTGAAGCGGAACAGCGAGGATGGAGAGTTCGGGTTTACCCAGTGGAAGTGGGTTGTCGAGGATTTGTGGCACACTCTACAACCCGGTTTCTCAGAGACGTCGGATTCAGTGGCCAAGAGTTGCGTCGCACAGTGAAGAACTTATCTGAAGCAGCAGAGAGGAGCAGCAACTGGCTGTGGTTGAGACAGAAAGATTCTGGCTGGGGATCTCAAGCACAATAGAAAGAAAGAAACGCTGATGTACAGGTAAGTAAGCTGGGCTGAGTTGAGTGGGGGACGGAGGGGGGTGATGCTGGGACGCCAGAATCACGTCGAGCCCTCTTGAGGTGTCGTGGGCTAGTCGACGAAACACTGAGGATGGAAGGTGCCCACTTGAAAACCCCAGAGATGTACCCTACTTAGCTCAATCCAGACGGTTGTCATGCTGATGCGCTGAGGAGGCCGAACTGTGGTTGATCCCCGGAGCCAGCATCGCAGCCGTTGTGTGTGCTGATGCGCCAGGGAGGCAAAATAAGATGATCCCTGGAGCCAGCATTACACTTCAGCCATTCACACCAGACAGAAGGATATCTACATCATCATATGGAAGGAAACGTAAATGGATGGAGACACATATGGATCACATTAGTTTACTGTAAAGCTATGTCTTAGTTGGTGCTTATTTTGGCGAGAGCCGAGTTCAAATCAGCATGAAATTTTAACATCTACTCTCGTGTAATGGAAATCTGGTGCCAGTAGACATGTTTAAGTTGTTGTTGTTGTTGTTGTTGTTGTTGTTGTTGTTTGTTATTATTATTATAGTGTTAGCAACGATAGATGATGATAGTCTCTCATTAGGTCTGGACTACTCAAATAACCCACCCACACTCATCCACATACACAGGAGAGAAGGTTTGTGTTGTTGTAAGGAGGGCTTGATTAGGGCTTAATAATTTATCACCAGTAGGCTCTGTAGTGCTAACCTTTCAAAATAATTTAGCACTAATTTTCAAAACAATTTGCACCCCGGTCAGGGATGCTGGGTTCAGGATCAAAGGTTTCAGTGGTTACACATATGAATATGCATCAGGGCAGAAAGGTGTGAGGCTGATACTAGGCAGGATTGATATATAGAGACAACAACAATAGATTATGAATGTTTAAGTAGGAGTCCAAATTCCTGGATGGGCTTTTTAGTGAATTGGAACCCTCTGGCCTTAAGTGAAATATGAGGACTGGTATTTAATTATTGTCAGTGACAAACTTGTAGTCGAGTCCGCAAGCCTCGAGTCCGAGTCCAAGTCACTGTCATTCGAGTGTAAGTCAGTCATGAGTCCTTGACTTCGAGTCTGAGTCCTTTAAACAAACTCAAATCAATTTTCATTAAACTAGTGGTAGTAGTGGGGGAACAGTTTACCTAATGGATGTTGTCTGATATCCCTCAGGAAATATACAGAAATAATAAAAAATAAAAATGATTTAGATTTATTTTTTCAATCTAGATTATTCTATTTGCATGCCTTTTTCAACTTGTCTGTCACAATCTTTTTTTTTTCTTTTGTAATTGAAATACTGTTTGAATGTATCTGAAGTTTATAGATAAGCTTTAAGTTCAAGTTTGTGGACGTTGTTTTTCACTTTGATAGAAGCCGTGATCTGGACTATAGAGTTTAATGTTAGAAAGTGGTACATCATCAAAATGTGGTAAACATGTAATGTCAAAGTGGTGTGCTGTCATATTGCAAGTAGTGCACTGTCAGATTTTGGTACAGTTGCAATCAATTGCGATCAGATGGGTGTTTTTCTATTGTCAAAAAGAGGCACATTTACCGTTAATTATACATTATTTTTTTTAAATCTGGAAACAGACAATCCATTTCTCTAAAGAAAAAAACAATTCACGAGAAGTCTAACGCAAAGTTGCACAAGTAAAAAAAAAATGCACAAGACCCAATGTATCGCATGTGATAAATATTTGCATACTATTTTCTTAATGGTGGCAAAATATGATAAATTGCATTAAAATGATTTAAAAGACTGGAACATGGGTTAAATTCAATTTAAAAAAGATGTAAAAGACCAAAAACAGCATAACATACCAGATTGCTACCCTGCTTTCTTAGCGGAAGTTGTTTAAGCTGCGCGAGCAAGCGCAGTGCACCGAGTACCACTTTGACGCGTACCTGAAAATAACACTACACCAGTAAGAAATGAAAGTTACTTTCACCTCAGACTACAGCATCTACTTTGACTTCAATTCGGGTTGCCAGAACCGTATATATACAGTGCCTTGCATAAGTATTCACCCCCCTTGGACTTTTCCACATTTTGTAGTGTTACAACCTGGAATTAAAATGGATTTAATTAGGACTTTTTGTCACTGATCTACACAAAATAGTCCATAATGTCGAAGTAGGGAAAAAAATCTACATATTTTTCAAAATTATTTACAAATAAAAAAGTGAAAAGTCTTGATTGCATAAGTATTCACCCCCTTTGCTGTGACACCCCTAAATAAGCTCTGGTGCAACCAATTGCCTTCAGAAGTCACATAATTAGTTGAATGGAGTCCACCTGTGTGCAATTAAAGTGTCACATGATCTCAGATTAAATACACCTGTTTCTGGAAGACCCCAGAGTTTGTTAGAGAGCATATCTAAACAAACAGCATCATGAAGACCAGGGAGCTATCAAAACAAGTCTGGGATAAAGTTCTGGAGAAGTACCAATCAGGGTTGGGTTATAAAAAAAATATCCCAAGCTTTGAACATCCCCCGGAGCACCGTTAAATCCATTATTAAAAAATGGAAAGAATATGGCACAACCGCGACTCTGCCTAGAGAAGGCCGTCCACCAAAACTCAGTGACCAGGTAAGGCGGGCATTAGTCAGAGAAGCAACCAAGAGGCCAATGGTAACTCTGAAGGAGCTGGAGAGATCCACAGCTGAGATGGGAGAAACCGTCCATGGGACAACTATAACCCGGACGCTCCACAAAGCTGGGCTTTATGGAAGAGTGGCGAGAAGAAAGCCATTGCTGAAAAAAAAAAAACATATCAAATCCCATTTGGATTTTGCCAAAAGGCATGTGGGAGACACAGCAAACGTGGAAAAAGGTTCTCTGGTCTGATGAGACCAAAATTGAACTTTTTGGCCTTAGCGCAAAACGCTATGTGTGGCGCAAAGCCAACACTGCTCATCACCCTGAGAACACCATCCCCACGGGGAAGCATGGTGGTGGCAGCATCATGTTATGGGGATGCTTTTCATCAGCAGGTACTGGGAAACTGGTAAGGATTGAGGGCAAGATGGATGGAGCCAAATACAGGGAAATTCTACAGGAAAACCTGTTTCAGTCTGCAAGAGACCTGGGACTGGGGCGGAGGTTCACCTTCCAGCAGGACAATGACCCTAAACACACAGCCAAAGCTACACTGGAGTGGTTTAAAAACAAGAACCTGAATGTCTTAGAATGGCCCAGTCAAAGCCCAGACCTCAATCCGATTGAGAATCTGTGGCAAGACTTGAAAATTGCTGTTCACCAACGGTCCCCATCCAACTTGACAGAGCTTGAGCAATTTTGCCAAGAAGAATGGGCAAAAATTGCAGGATCCAGATGTGCAAAGCTGGTAGAGACTTACCTAAAAAGACTTCTACCAAGTATTGACTCAGGGGGGTGAATACTTATGCAACCAACAAATGTCTTTTTTTTTTGTTTAATTAACTCTTGTGTCACAATAAAAAATATTTTGCACCTTCAAAGTGTTAAGTATGTTGTGTAAATCAAATGGTAAAAATCCCAATTAAATCCATTTTAATTCCAGGTTGTAACACTACAAAATGTGGAAAAGTCCAAGGGGGGTGAATACTTATGCAAGGAACTGTATATATATATATATATATATACTGTGTTCTTAAATAGTAAATGTAGTCATAGTAGTAGTATTTATATTATTTATTTTGCAAAACAGAAACGTTATGTTTCACTTTCATTGCATTTGTAGTTTTATTAAGTCTGTAATACAGTGATGCATTTACGAGATTGTGCTTCAGTTCATTTGATTTCAGATAATGCATTTTTTATCTTGTCTCTTTTACAGAAAAACATTATATTATGTATTTCCACTTTGTGTAGGTTCATAATGGAATACAAGCATAAAGTTTACACAGACATATTTCTTGGCTGATGCTGCATTGCGTATTGTTAATGTGTTTTTCCCACATCGATAATAAATTATTTTCATTTAGGTAAATGAAGTGACTGGTATTAAGGTATTCTGTCGTGGGTTTTTTTTTTTTTTTTTTCTTGCTATCAATCAGTCCTTCTGTCATATCGGTGATATATCTGCCTGTTTGACATTGGCAATTTTCGATTTGAGACTTCAGTGCCTAGTTTTACACTAAATTTGCTAGGTGAATTTATTGACATTGCTTGCAAACAGTGATGGTGTGTGCTGGGAATGAGTGGAGATTATAAGCAAAGCAGAATATTTAATCACACAGCGACTTTCTGATATATATTAAGAAACTCAAAGTATGATTTATAGCTTATATGATTATAATTTTTTCATTCATTTTTGTTTTCAGTAAACTCAAAATTAAGGTGACCAATGTTCTATTGTTTTCAGTGCTAACAAATAAATTATATTCCATTGATTTAGGGGCTCAGCAAAATCAAATTACATATTTTTCAGGTTTAAAGTAGTAAAGAAAAAATAATTACTTGTTTACCATGCTGACAGTATGTATTCCTTATAACTAGGGCTTCTGTTTTTCGGGTTTTATTAATTGTATTTTTTGGTGCTTATTTTTAGCTATTTTCAAATTTTATGTAAATCATTTTTTTTCGGGGCTTTCGTTTTTATATACTATGAAATTAGTGTTTTCGGTTACTTTCCAAAATGCTTGTGTGTGTTTTTTTTTTTTTTTTTTTTTTTGTCCAAATATGTATAGTAGTAACCCGACAGTACTTGCAAACTTAAGTTGTACCTTTTCATTGCTGTCTTCCACAACGGAATCCCCAGTCACGGGCACATTCTTCTTGGGTTTTTGTGTGTAGGCATTTTTGTACATTTTGCCACAATTCTTTAAATCCTCCGTATCTTAACTGTAATACAGCTTGAAATCACACTAACAAGCCTCCATCCTGATTGTAATCTCGTTTTAAATCTCGCAAGCGTAGTCTCCAATAGAAATGTAGGAATGTGCTGTCATTCAGTAGTTGGGGCAGGTTTAAAGTATTGAGAACGAATCAATGATAGATGCAAGTCAGGAAGGCATTGCCCAGCAGCACTGGGAAATGTATTTATTATTTTTGTAGTAGGTTTTATTTTTTAATGGGAAAAGGGTAAAGTCAACGTGAATTAATTAACCATTTCCCCAGTTTTCCAGTGTTTATTGGCTATCCACCGATTTCATTTTTTTGTATCGGGTGTTTTATCGGTTAAAACCGAAAATCAGAACCCCTGTTTATAACATTTAATCCAAAAGAGGACCAAAAAAAACTTGGTCTGTGATAGTTGCAGTTGGATTTATGTGTCGGTGTGTTTACGCTACAACCTAACTCGCTTCCAATTTCGTACTCGTATCTAACCGTGATGTAACTATCAATACTGTTATCTGCTCATAAACTGCCCCAATCGTACTGTTTTGTATTTGCTCTTATTAGGACTGAAGTCATTGTATTTTGTATCTTGCTCTTAATTGTACGGTAATTCTTGATATGTATTTTTTGTATACAACTGTAAGTCGCCCTGGGTAAGGGCATCTACTAATAAATAAATAAATAAATAAATAAATAAATAAACACACCAATGTGGTTAATCAAAGTCCATGTATGACTAACTTGTCTAGAGGCAATAAGCATTGTATTTTAATTTAAAATTGTACTGCAAACATATTGCCGTCTCCTCGAGTTTTAAGATAGCGAGGTCAATTGTGTTGTAGGGATTTTATGTTTTTATGTATTAAAAAAATGAATACAGTTATATTCATGTATTTATTATTTAGAAGTCCCCTAGATGCCACTTAACTTTCCAACGGTGTCTCACCCACCTAACTGATTATTTTCTTTGTGCTCGTTGCTGTCAACAACATGCAGTCCGAATTTAAAAATAAATAAATTTAGATTTGCTGTCCTTTTCTCATCACTCTCTCCTGTGGAGATCAGTGGGTGGGCACTGCATGTCTTAAAACGCATTTGATTGGCTATTGCTAGGTAACACATTGCTTCGCTTAACCAATAGGATTTCAGTGCCATAGAAACTGATATATTTAGAGCCAGTGATTGACACCTCCGCAGCAGTGTACTTTCTCGCTGTCCTTACAAAGGTAACACAAAATTCTCCTGTCAGGACACTGCACTCTGATTGGCTATCATATTATGACAGGAACATTTCGTGGTACCTTTTGTAAGCACTGCTACTTTCTCAGTGTCCTGAAGCTAGAATACTGTGTGCTTGCAGTTAAGACACATTCTTGTGTAAAATCTGATAACAATTGGTAACACAACATAACCGAACCCAAGTTGCCTGTTTTATTCGCTAATGACACCAGCACCACAAATTATTGACAATTAGTCCCATCTTGTACGCTAACTGGTGAATAAAACAACACACCCTTCAAGCAAATGTTGGAAGGAGCCAGACAAGTCGGGAACCAATTAATTTCTTATTGGGTGCAAGCTACGAATGTATACAACACAGCAGTGGTAGATAATGTGTATGGATGTGAACCCTATAACCTGTTCAGTAACACTTTAATATATATTTTTTTTTCTTCAATTAAATCCTCATTTAAGAGACATGATGCCCTAATTAGCTTCATGTCTTTCAGCTGATTAGTACTACTTTGCATTAATTATTCTAATGCACTAATTTTGGAAATTGCGTTTTATCATTAGTTGTATTCAACCTCAGGAGTTGCAATGTATTCTTTGTATTCATATATTGCCATAATGCTAATTTATATGTAAAACTCAATGGTGCAGCTCTAACCAAGAGTCCAAAATATACCTCCTTTCTGACAGTAGAGATTATGATTAATCTTATTTCTTCTAGTTTGTTACTGTGAAACAAAACCTTTTTGCAGAAAATGAAAGACATTCTTTTGTGTACTATAACTTTTTAACATTCACATTTTCAAGTGGGAAAGAGCAGGGTAGAAAGTAGGCTGCAGATGTCAGAATCTATAACAACAGTGAACTGTTACAAAAGACTGTATTAGTAGTAATACTGTTGTAGTTAGACTTCTGTCCGTAGAGTATGATAGTGCCTCTATCACACAGTGCTAGATATTGGGGTATACTCACCTTGGATTATCCTTAACTTGTAGATGGCTGTGTGGAGCTGTAAAGCTCACAATAATGAGAAGTAACTTAAATGTAAATACTATACCTGTGTTAACATAAGTGACATTAGTTGGTATCGTAACCGTCAAGTAATTAGGAAAATATGTTCATGTAATGAAAAATACGAATTGGAAATGCTAGGTGTTGAAAAGGCCAGTTGCGGTACACAATAAAAAATACAACATTCTGCCAATTCTTTGGTTGTTAAGCTTTAATAAATTATTATATGAAATAGTGAGAAATACAGAAATTATTAATTATGAAATATATAGGTCAAAATATTACTGCGTATTCCCTTTCAGTTTAGATGGTGAACGTCGGATGTAGTAGCCACTAAAGGGTGCAAAACAAACAGTGTTGAAATAATAGTAACAGAGTTAGTTTAATTGTGACAGAGTTAGGTGTAAGAGTTAGGTTTAGGGGTTAGGCTCAGGGGCAGGGGTTAGATTTAGGGGTTAAGTTTAAGGGTTAGGTGTAAATCATATATGACGTGGTTATGTTTAGGGGTACGGGTTAAGTTTAGGGGTTAGGTGGAAGTCACATATGACAAGGCACGGACTGAAGTTGGATGCGGACAAAGCTAGCTCAGATTTAATGAATTAGCTCGTGGGCAAGAACAAATGTATTGATACGTGCCTTCATTTACACTGGTAAATAGTTTTATTTGTTTATATAAATATATATAAACTAATCTACCTATGTATGTCTTCACTGGCATACAAGACATATTTGTTACAGGAGTCAGACACTGTTCCTCGAACAACTCAATACAGATGGAAATGTAACTATGGAGCTGAAGAATCTAATACTTCAGGTAAGAATATAATTAAGAAGTCTTACTGCATATCTTTCTTCAGTTAGCCATATTATAAAACTTACATTTTGTATAAAATGTTTTCAAATTCTGTACTATGATTTTGATTCTAGTTTGTAGTAAAGTTTTGTTTAACTGTATATATTTATGCACACACACATACATACATGCATAGAGGGAACGTTAACATGTCCTGTTTATTGTTAATAATTTATTTAGGAAATACTTGTGCTTCAGGAAGAATACATTTTGAAGATGGTGACCATCCCATTTGTACAGTATGTGATTTATTCCTGAAATTACATACTTAGACTGACTTCCTCCTGTTCCTTTATCTTGAATAGTGTGCTTATAAACAACAAATCAGTAAGTTAACTGTATGTTTTTGAAATGTATGGTTTGTAAAATGAAGATGCTTTTATCTGTGTTTTCATATCGGAAGAACCCCAACCCTGTAGTGTTACAAACTTTGAATTCTTTAATGAAATTGCAATTAAGAATTTGATAAACAATGTCATTATCAGCATAATAGTATTTTAGTTGTAAAGTCAATCAGCTTTAAGATACTGTTCATATGAAAGTTACTTATAGAAAAGCAACTCACAATGCTGGTGTTCAATACGTTTTAAATCATTTTTAATAATAGACATTTGATGGCTCAATCAATTCCACTGAAGACGCTGACATGGATGAAACTGCCAGCAATTTTACTTTAGATGAATCTATAGACAATACTGAGATGGACTGGAATGATCAAGTAAGAATATGGTATAATAATTGTAATGTTTGTCTAAGCTTCAAGCTAGCATTTTTACCTGTTATACAAGTATATACTAGTGGTTAAAAGCATAGATTCACAAGCCTTGAATGATTGTTTGTAAGAGACATGTTTCTCACTTTAATCTGCTCATATAATTTGCTCAAGTTTATGGTATGAATAATATACTATAGCACAAGTGCAGTAGTATCCTAAGGAATGCAAAGTGGTTTGTGTATGAATATTGTTATATTATGTTGTGACAGGAATGGCGTTGTGGTGACGTCAGGCCAGAAGCAGAAAGAATAACAAGCAGGCAAGTACTGCAGGGCAACAGGCGCAGCGCGCACCGTTTATTTAAACAGAAAATAAAATAAATGGTTTAAACAGAAAACACTGCTCACAGAGCAAAATAAATAATTAAACAAAATAAATCACAAACACAACAACCGGTCAGGCTGGACAATCGCCTTCACTGACCCTATCCTTTGTTTAGTTTGGTTTTTACTTTTTCTCTCGCTCTCCAGTACTCCTCCTCTGTACACCCACCTCGAGCAGGGAAAACTGCAGGGTTTTTATACAGGTGACCATCTCCCGATTTAGCAACAATTACACAACTAATTAAACTCGGGAGATGGTCACCTTCTGCACAAGGTTTTAAAATTACTGGCAGAGGACGAGCTGCCAACCTTGCCTCTGCCAGAAAACATTTAAATAAACCTAAACAAAACACATAGCGCTTATATATATATATATGTATGTATGTATGTATGTATATGTGTGTATATATATATATATATATACACACATACAATAAATACACAAATTATAATCCAATATAATAACTCATAATACAAACACAAAATAAACTGCACAGGGGTAGAGGTTTACCCCATTCTAAAAATAAATAAACAAATATATTTAAACAGCAAGGCTTTGCCCTGCCCCCATTTTATGTGCAGGGCTTTCTATCACCCTGCTACATACGTATCAAAATATTTTTTTCTTTCATTATAGGTAGAAAATAATGACTTTGAATAAGGGGATGAACCAATATATCCAGGAAGTAGGATAACCACGACTCAAAGTATTCTTTCTGTTCTGGCTTATTTAACTAGACATAAAATAACTGATAGAGCACTGGATGATTTGTTAATATTAATTAATCTTCATAGTCCCTTAAGTTACAACAGTGTACCATGCAGTAAATACTTATTTGAAAAGGCATGCAACTTTGCAGATCAAAACAGTGAATTTCATTATATACTGTTCACACTGTAAATTCTATTTTGTGGAAAAAAAAGATTTACCTCCTTCTTGTGAGTCTATCAATACTGTAAATGAAGACAAAGATTCACTAATTAAGAATGGGCATTTTTTCATCTGTCAATTGAAAACCAACTGAAAATAAATTTTAAAGATATTGATTTTGTTGAAACGTTGAACTATAAATGGAGGAGGGAGAAAGAAAATATTGAAGATTGATGGAGAATATTATAAATCAATTCCTGAATAAAATGACCCAGAGTCTTTAAATATATATCATTGACATTCAACACTGATGGTGTACCAATTGTTAAATCATCCAAGTTCAGCATCTGGCCTGTTCAGGCTATAATTAATGAGTTACCACCAAAGGAAAGAAAGCATCATGTGCTTTTAGCTGATTTGTAGTTTGGGCCCAGCAAACCAAATATGATAACTTTTCTTGAGCCCTTTGTGAATGAATGTAAGACCATGGAAACTGTTGGTGTTCAGTATTGCTTGAATGATGAAACACATGTATGTCATGTCTTTAGCATTGTGTGTGTTTGTGATACAGTGGCAAGATGCCTTGTACAAAACATCAAACAATTAAATGGAGAATATGGGTGTAGCTGGTGCTACCATCAAGGGGAGGGCATTCCCAAAGGGATATTTTCCAGGGTATATCCATACAGTAAAATTGTTCCACCTAACTGTACACATGACAAACTGTATAGAGATGCACAGCAAGCTTCACAGCCACAATGTGGTGCACATCCTAATGGGGTAAAAGGTCCATCTTTACTGACCATGTTAATGTATTCCAATTTGGTAAGTGGTTTTGCAGTAGATTATATACACTGTGTTGTATTATGGGTACCTAGGCAATTGCTTGGGCTTTGGTTTGATAATTAATCAGTTTCCATGGTACACTGCCAGTCAGTCAGGTAAACAGTTATTGTCCATAAAGCCACCACCAGATTTTACTTGTGTCCCTCGTTCAGTCAGTGAGAGAAGATATTGGAAAGCTTCAGAATACAGGGATGTTTTTATTGTTCTGCTCTTTACCATGCTTAAAAGGCATTCTTCCTACTGCATATCTTTTGTCATCTGGTACTTCTGGTAAAATTAACTATTATTTTGTTAATCTTCCATCTCAATCCTGGATTTTGATTAAACAAACATGTACCTTAAGTACCATATAAATTACAAGATTCTTTTGCTAATTTACTGCTCTCTTCATTTGCCCAGTTGCTTACCCCTTATGTAACAGACCACATCAAGCGTGCACAACTAGACAGTTATTATTATTATTATTATTATTATTATTATTATACAATTTTTGTAAAAAAAAATTACACAATTGATATGTGTGTTCCCCACATGCAATAAAGATTATTAATAAACTGCTCTGATCACGTTATGTGAATTGTATATCTACTGTAAACTAACAATAACATGGGTACCAGGGGATATATAAAGTGTATTAACAGAAATTATTAAATTCTATTTTTGTTTGTGTCAAGTCTGTCTCAACAAACTGGCTCACTCAGTAAAAGCATGATGTGAGTGAATAATAAACCAAAAAGTTGCAGGTATGATTCTTTGGCTTGCTGGAGCCTAGCTGGCTAGCCTGATCTTTCATGAAGAGAATGGGAGGTTGGTCAGCAGGTTACTGGATGCTTTTTCTGGAGGCAATCAACTCTTCATTTCTCCAGTCAGCTCATTCACAGCATTTCACGGTCTTAAATATTTATTTTGAAGATTTCTCGATTTAAACATAATATGTATTCCTTCCATACAGATGCAGCAGTCAAGGTCAATAGGTCTTCCACTGCAGTGGAATCTGTGTTTGTTCTCCTCCCTGATATATCTTTGCTCAAGATGTATCTTATGCCCAACTTAGTTTGTTAGTATGCCTGTAGGGGGAATCTCTCTGACGGGACCACCACAGGTTTCCTCACAAAATAAAGGGATTTTTCCTCTCCACTGAACAGTGAGATTAGTCTTTAATTGCCCTATCAAAAAAAAAAACAAACAAACAATGTATTTACTTTATTTTCAGTTTTCATTGTTTTGCATTGGTGGTGCAGTTGCAGGGTATCAGGATTCCTCTTTTGAGGGTAAAGTGAAGCTCACTTCCCAACCTCTGAAGCCCAGCCACCGCTGACTTCGTCCTCCGCAGGGGAAGGTTCTCAGCCAGAAGGGGCACCCCTGGCCAAATCTATCTAACACTGTCGCCTTCCCATTTTCTCACCTCTAGTTCCCTCTTGGAAGTATCGGTTGCTTCTCAGCAAGGGCAGCTCTCCACAAGCCAAGAGAGACTCATCTCTAAGTAAAAAAGCACATCTCTCCTATTATCAATTCCATACGTCTTTTCCTCTTCGCAGCCCTCAAGCATGTCCAGTGAATTTTCTGTTAACCAGTCCTGCAGGAGTACTATAGGTCAATACTAATTCTGGCAAAACTCCTGCAGGACCTACGTTTCTGTAAAAAAATAAAAAAATAAATAAAAGGCCAGAAGAGCTATAATGATTCATGTAGGAATCCTGCAGGATTTTCTTTTCTATCCTGCAGGACTATTAATACACCTACAAGAAACCTACATAATGCATAAATGCTCTACAGGATTCCTATGTAAAACCTACAGGATTTCTGTAGGACTTTTTTGTAAAGGGTATTAAGACAAAGTACATGAGAATAAGTATGTGTTTAAATACATTTACTTGGCCTTTTCCTGCGTTTAATTTCTAAACAACCATGATGAAATTGAAGTGAAACAGCAAATCAATACCAGTTTTGTTTTTAAACATATTTTTACATTACAACATGGCAGTCATAGATGCTGCACTCTAACATGTTTTTACCACTCACCCTTTTTTCAATAACACTGTTAAAATTGTTCAAACTGGAAACTGTATTAAATGTATTTAATAAAGGTATTAGTAGAAAAATATAATATGTCTGCAAAATGGCAGCTTACAGGATATTTTTTGACTTGATTCAAACCTATTTGTTATATCCCCGATTGTATCCGTCACTCTCCCTCCAATACAGATTTTTTGCAGGATCTCATTAATGCACAGCAGTGCTAAACAATCCATGCAGTGCTTCTCACTGAGTTGTTTGCAGTTGTGGAAGCGGCAGAGCCCTGCGGGATAGATACCCACAGTGTGATAGAATTGCTAATGTAACGTTTCCCTGGGGGTCCAGCCTTTGAACCCGATTCAAGAGCTGTAATCAAGTTTGGGCAAACATCTACTTTCCTCCCTCTTCTGTCATAACAAGAGTTTCATTTAACATAGTCCCTAAAGGAATTGATTTTTGATCAACAGAAAATAAGTCTTGTCCTTAGTGTTCCAGCAGATACATTTTAATATATATAGTCATATATTTCATGAAACCAGTAAATCCATGTTGCTAGGATAAAGTATACTCAACACAATAGATATGCCAAATATTAGAAAGCTAATGATAATGATGTCCTGTGGTGCTCTGCATGGAAGTAATCACTGCAATCAAAATGTTTTAAACAAGATTATTATTATTTTTTTCTTTAATTAAACCCTTATCCTTGTATTTTGAAATTGAACAATAGAAATATATGGATTGTTCACTTTTTACTGAGATCACACACACACAAACGTATATCAAAGACTGCTGGACAAATGACGAACATATAGACACTTTGTTATATATATATACTATGTAGTACAATTTAATGTTTTATCATTTTCTCAGTGCCTGTCTGGCCTTTGTTACAATGGCAAGACATATGGTATCCTTTTGCTTCAGTGCAAAGTTTGCATTAAATACGACTCTATAAAAAAAAAAAAAAATACTACTGTAATAAAAAAAATTATAAAATCCGTACATTTCTGTGATTACATCACATCACATTAAGCATGCTTCTTGCTGCTATTTTGAGCTACAGAACATTTAGTTTTGTTTTTCCTATGCACTAGAGCAAAAGCTTTCCAAATGTACCCATTGTGTTTTAATATGCTGAATCTCAATTGCAGCCGCGTTTTGAATAATAATAATCAAATGATAGAAAAATAGTACTCATTGCGCAACGTGCATTATTAAATGGCCCTCATAGTAGTGATCATGTGTAAGTGCATAACAAATTAGATTTAAATAAATTAACACCAAAGCTTACCAGTGACTTAATTTAATTAAGAGAGGCGTTTCTTTACTGTTCGCCCAAGGGCTTCTACTTTATGGACCTGGTAGGAGTATATATTGCGTGTTCCATTGATCCTACGGTTGCCACCTCCGAGTTTAAAAAAAAAAAAAAAAAAAAAAAAAAAAAGAGGCCACTGGTCACCCTGTACCACCACCCCCACGGTATATTAAAAAAACAGCACATCACATCTTTTTACTGAAAACTGGCAAGACCGATTTAAAAAAAACAAACAAAAAACATCCAAGTGGCAACCCTAATTGACCCCCCAGACAACAATTTTATTTGTGCCGATGTTGACTAGGTCAGTAGTTTGATTGACCCCACTTTGGCAATCAGCAGCCAATACAATATTGGTTGATTGTCAGAACGTTAGCCAACCAATATGCTATCTGGGCCATGGTAATGTCGGTCATTCATATGAATGCATTGGATACAAGTTTATCCAGAATGGACTGTTTTTTTTTTTATAACTGTACTGTTACAAAGCAGAACATAATTGTAGTAACGTTATTCCTTTTTACCTAATTTCCACAATGTCATCTGGTAAGCATCTCTTTTTACATTAAAACTGTTTATTCCACAAGTGAGTATGGCCAAATAACCAGCAAGCTCCCGAAGGGGGTGAGTGGGTTGATTATGCTTTTTCATGACCTTCCTACAGTATAATGTCAATGAGTAGTGGACCATTGATTTATTCTGAGACCCTGGCTCCAATGCATTACCTATATACTCTACACTTGTTAAGATAAAAAAAAAAAAAAAAAAAAGAATTTCACACAATATTAATCACTGTATGTCTAAGAGAAGTGTTTACAGGCCAGGTATATGAGTCACAGTGTACTGCCCTGGATTATTTTGGCTTTACTCCAACTCAAATAGCAATGAAGAGGAGCTGCAGACCTACAGTGTGCGGATCAATTGTCTCCCACTTGCTGACACTACAGTAACTACTCATGACAAACATGTGCATCGATATGTCATACATCCCTACATCTAATGCATACTGAAAAGAATTCCTGCGGGTATTTTGTTTGTTTGGTTATGTGAACATTTTTTAGCATTGAAATGTAGGACTGTACAGATATAATGAGTGGCGAGTCTTTGATGAGTTTTTCTGCTCGGTCAACATGAAGTCATCAGTCCTAAGGAATTCTGTGATCGAGGAGATGTCTCTGGAGTCATGTCCCTTTTGAAAGAACACTCATGCCCCAGGATATAAAATGATTGCTTCTTGGATGAGCCCAAAGTTTTAGACCAACATGTAGTCTAGTGACACAGAAGGCTCCTGCCTGTACTTGCCCATTCACTAGAGGGTTTACTAATGCAAAAGTAAAGTGGAATGCTTAGACTTTGTATTTTTTGTAAATAAAATATGGCTACACTGTAGTGGTTTTATAGCTGCACTTGCAGTAGAACCACAAAGGCTGCCTGTGTTCTTTATTATTATTTATTTCTTAGTAGACACCCTTACAATTGTTACAGAATATCACATTATTTTTACATACAATTACCCATTTATACAGGTGGGTTTTTACTGGAGCAATCTAGGTAAAGTACTTTGCTCAAGGGTACAGCAGCAGTGTCCCCCACCTGGGATTGAACCCACAACCCTCCGGTCAAGAGTCCAGAGCCCTAACCACTACTCCACACTGCTGCCTATACTACTCTTAACTGAAAGGCTGCCCGTGCTCTTAACTCAAAGGCTGACTGCTCTTAACTGGCACGACTAAGAAGATTGTACCCCAGATTGTATTCAGCCAGCTCTAATATAAACCCATTTAGAGCGTGAAGATTGTTTGCTTCACATATGGAAAAGGACCTGTTTTCTATCCTCTTATTATTTTTAATAATGCATTTAAAAAAAAAAAAAAAACATTTGGCAGCAATGTAACTTTTTACATTGTTGTTTAAGAAAGACAATGGCACAGATGATGTCTGGATTACCTGCATACGTACACTCATGATTAGTGTGCAGTTAAAATGTTCCTAGGTGGATTCAACTCTTTTTTTAATTTCTTTTATTTTTTGTCAGCACAATTTACTCAACTTTACGACTGCATTGAAAGAGATTGGACTTAGGGACTGAGTCAACCCACATAGTTAGAAATGAGTTCCATTCTAAATCTCACCCGTTGAAGCACAGTATAAAGAGTGATTTTTAACAGTCATATCAAGTATTACAATAACTAAAGAACTTATTAAATTGGTAGGCAAATTGATGGACCAGACAGATAACCATATAAATCTGCATGAAAAAAAAAAAATCTGACAGACAGGTGCAGTAGCTCCATTCCAGCAACATGAGTAGAGGCATAGGTTCCATCAAAACCCTCAACCATCAAAGCTAACTACTAATCTACCCTTTTAGACAGTCTGTGCCAACAGTTGAGTTCAGGAGATCAAGTCAAGTGCCTCATATGTTGTAGAAATCGGATTCTATTGAAAAGAATGAAAAGACACCATGAAAACCTTTGAGTTCCTGAGGCAAATTCAAGTGGCTCAGAAAGGATGTCTGAAAACCACATATAATACAATATCAACACATCAAACAGAGCCTATTTATAATGTACATCATTTAAAGTCGGTGTACAATACAATATGCAGAAATTGTTTTTACTTACTGTATATAGTACATTTTGAGTACATTTTTTGGAATGTATTTTGAGTTTTGGTACACCCTTTATTTATCATTCCGGTAACATTTCAAAAGTTACTATTTTACCCTCAATGTACAATACAGTAGTTCAGAGTTGTGGTCAGAGTTGGCTTGGTCAGAGGGTTCAGTCAGTGAATGTAGAATGTACAGCCGCAGTGTGTAAAAATGAAACTGTCGCCATCAGAAAAAATGGCCTGCTGCCTTTTAGGATGCAAAGTGGGGAAGCAAAAGGGTATTTACAGAGCTGTAGAATTTGAATAGATTGGAGAAAGAAGATACAATGAATGGGAGTCTTGCTTTAAATGAGCGACAGTTTATGTCTGTGTGGCCCAGAGAGTGTGTTTCTGGTTTGCACTCTGTATTTTGATGAGTAACCCTGAGATACCACATTTGGGCTGCAATACTTCACACTGTTGATCTCACTAGTGTCTGTGTGGGAACCAGCCCCTGTTGAACCTCCCTGTTACACAGGCTGGGATGAGACAGCAACTTATTCTTCCTTAAAAAAAGAAAAAGAAAACATTGACAAACTAAAGATGTATTCCCTGGCTAAGACAAACTTTTCTGGAAATTGTGTGCTGTAAGTTGTGTGATGAATAATTAACTGGTGCCTTGCTTAATGCAAGTAATACAAGTAGTTGCTAACCATATAGACTACATGTACATTGAAATGAAATAACATAAATAAATGTGATGTTATCAAATACAATTTAATTACTAGTTCTAAATACAGGGATTCAAATAGGTGGGCCGTGTCCGCATGTAGCCCAGAATTAAAAAATGCTCACTGCATAACATAGGTCGTGTAAACTTTGACACACGATTTGTTGAAAAAAAAAAATAACAATACTCATGCTGCAAGCATCCCATGATAAGCTGACACTACCGGTATTCAGTGCATTCCATGATCACCTAGCAACCACAGCTCAGTGAATGGCTATCTCCCCTGCACAAGGAGTTGAGAGATGTGCAAAATAGAATTTGTTGAAAGTAAATCACCATCAGGAAAAAGTGAACCTTGTTAATTGTCATTTTCAATCATATGGAGGCTGTGTGGTCCAGTGGTTAAAGAAAAGGGCTTGTAACCAGGAGGTCCCCGGTTCAAATCCTAGCTCAGCCAGTGACTCATTGTATGACCCTGAGCAAGTCACTTAACCTCCTTGTGCTCCGTCTTTTGGGTGAGACGTAGTTGTAAGTGACTCTGCAGCTGATGCATAGTTCACACACCCTAGTCTCTGTAAGTCGCCTTGGATAAAGGTGTCTATTAAATAAACAAATAATAATATGCTCATTCTTATAATATACTTTGTGAAATGATCCACTAATCTTTTTGAGTGAAAAAGTCCATGTATGCCTTGGCAACACCAGTGCAAATAAATATTATTATTATTATTATTATTTATTTCTTAGCAGACGCCCTTATCCAGCGCGACTTACAATCATAAACAAATACATTTCAAGTATCACAGTACAAGTAATAATACAATTAAGAGCAAATACATACATTATTCAAGTACTGTTAGTGTTAACTTTGTGTTACTGGTTCTATCTTTTGTCAGCACACTGTTAGGATGTACAATACTGCAAAACGATCATTTCTTTATTTTTTCAGAAACAAATACTGCTTCCCAATCCCTATTGCTCCTGCAGGTCTTTGTTTATTGTTTGATGTGGATATTCTATCTGGTTATTGTTATATTAATCTCAGTGCAAACCAAATCAGTTTTGACTGTCTGCATATGAGAACTGCCCAATTATTTTTATTCGAACCCCTGCTATATAGTAGTCCATAACAGAGATTTTATAGTAAAACAAAAATTGAACCAATAAATAAGATTTATTTAGAGGAAGACAGATTCAGAGGACTACTTAAATCAAATCAAAGGCACAAAGGCCAAAAGTACAGACTTAATCATTCACTAGACATATTGTAGTCCCAGCTGAAAAACTAGTCTATGACCTAAAGCCATAGAGCTGATGCATATAGATGAGCCAGGAAGCTGTACAATTTTAAATTAATAATGTATGCATCAGATCTCGCAGTTTGTTCCACTGACCGCTGCTGTGATTATCTAAGTGAACCTGCTGCTGAGGTCTAGATTTCAATCTGAAAAGAGGAGCAGAAGAGTTCATTTAACAAACGGTTCAGGGTGGTGAACAAGGAGGAGCAATCTATAAAACAATGTAAATCAGTCTGGATTGTCCACCATTGTTTCCAATTCAATTGATAAATCAAAAACTGCACTTCTTAAAGGCATTCATTTAATTTCACCATTCCCGAAGATAGCTACTACAGGATGAGAGGGAAGCTGAAAGGCTTTGTTAGAACATAGAAACCGCTCAACATTTTTTAACAAATAACCTGATATACATACCTTACACTTTTTAATAATGCACTGGTACTTTTTAAATGATCATATTTTATAATTTCATATTTCTATTTTTTTCAGGGCTTTGATGTTGCATTACAGTAGAAGCCTTCCCACCAGGTGTGTTAGGTTATCATAACACAGCTTGTGTTAGGGCCAGCAGGAGGCTGTACTTGGTAGGAAAAATATGTTCCAGCCACTTAAAATGTTGCACTGATCTATTTTTGGGCCAAAAAGACACGCAAGTAGGGTTTTTCAATTTTATGCATCAGAAATATTCCAGAAGGAACCGTTTTTGAAGGCTGTTTCATTTTAAGGCTTCTGGACTACTGAGCAATAAAAAAAAATTGTAACAATGTTTTGTAATAAAATGTGACTGGGCTACGTCGTACTGGGATTTTGAACAATTTCTGTGACACCAAACTGATGGAAGTGAGGTTTAACCTTTAATTCTAGAGATCAGTAGGATCAATACTACTGGTTTAAAACAAAAACAATGGAGTGAAAATGAAAACCTATAAAGATTAGGGACATGCCGAAACTCATATTTTGTGTGTCATTAATTACCTTTAAGAATTTGGAAGTTGTTGGGTGTTAATTAAATGGAATAAAATATGTTAATTACTCCACACAATGCAGTTCCTCGGTTCACTTTATTGAGAATCAATCCATAAAATCTGACAGTTATTTAATATTGTCATGATCAAATTATGTGTCGTACCTTTCTTTTATCCTTTTGATATGAAATCCTTTTTTTCATTTTCTTAAGTTTCCTTAGAAATGCATGATCTCTGCAGTGACTTGTGGGATTGTAGTCCTGGGCAAGGTGTCATCTCTGACGAAACTTGACAAAAAAAATACTTTTCCCTGTTTCCACAGCAGTAGCTTGAGTTACATGACAAACCAGTTGCATTTGCTAGTTTTGCAACATATTTTCATTATCAGTTTACAGCCTTGGTACGGCAGTACAGTAGTGAAAATGTCAAGAAAAATAAGATGAAAGTGAGTTTCCAGGGCTTATAAAACACTCACTGCCGACAAATACTTCTAAAGGTAATTACTCAGAAAATATGAGTATCAGCACATCTGCACATCTGCAATACAATTATTTAATATTTTGTGTTTTTTATAGATTCTTGGGGCTTAAAAACTGCGCTTATTAGGGCAAGGAGTAGGTGGGAGTGGGAGCAAGGTTTCATCACCCAGCCTGGTCAGAGGCCACATCTATTGATAACCAGGAATGTAAGATTTGGATTGAATTGTTTAAAAGATTCTATGTGAATGCAAGTATCTGGAGTGTGTATTTCTCTATTTTATATCTATTATTTATTTCATAGCAGACACCCTTATCCAGGGCGACTTACAATTGTTACAAGATATCACATTATTTTTACATACAATTACAGTATTTATTTATTTTTTTTCACATTATTTTACATACAATTACCCATTTATACAGTTGGGTTTTTACTGGAGCCATCTAGGTAAAGTACCTTGCTCAAGGGTACAGCAGCAGTGTCTCCTGGGATTGAACCCACGACCCTCAGGTCAAGAGTCCAGAGCCCTACTCCACACTGCTGCTCTATATATACCAGGGTGAGTTCTATTAATGATTTAAACAACAATAGCGAGAATTATAAATCTCATAATGCTGGACAACGTATTTTGTAATATTTCCAAATATCAAACCATTTCACACACCTCAGGACTATAATCAACCACACCTTGCCTGGTACGATGAACTCCAGGCTCCAGAGATACACCTATCCTATTCTGTTTCCATAAATTCCTAAGACAGGTTAACCTTGTCTACAGAGGAAGGGATTCCTAGTTGAGTGCTCTATAGATTCAATTATACAAATAAGATGTTTAGACCAGTACAGAGTCATTAGCAGGCCACAGTATCACCATCACTGGCAAATGAATAGATTTGAAACAAATACTCCTGATACAGTAATTTACCATTATATCTGCCTTGTCATTTTAAATTGCTGCTGTATTGAAATTCAGTGGTAACCACACTTCACGAGCCCTGACACCCAGTGACAATTTCCTGTTTGCTATTCACTAGAAAATATATTATGGTATACCAAGTATGGTAAAACATTACAGACTGGGAGGGAAGCTGGGTATTAAAACCAGTGCACACACATACAGAGGGCCCTCGTAACCTCACAATTTCAAAAGGTTTAAGACGTGAAAAGTGAATGTATAGGCGACTTACCAATATTTAAAATTAGCAGTTTATTGTATTATACCTAAAAGCTGTCTAAAAGGTCAATAGGAGCCAATTATATAAGTTTAGAGAACACTGGAAACAATGTAAGTAGTTGTCCAGTTACCATGTGACAGGCAGAAAGAACAGAATCAAAAGCCTAAAAAAACAATATATATATATATATATATATATATATATATATATATATATATATATATATATATATATATATATATCTACATTTGTTAAACTGTATTTAAAAAAAAAAAAGAAATTAACTTCTGCTTACACTTTGTTTCATAACTGTTCTAGTGTTATGTTTATGTATGAATACGTTGCAAGGTTCCCACGTTAAAGTAATAATTTGTATTCCAACCCAATTGCAATAGCATCATGTATTAAATGTAAAAGTGTTTGTTTGTTTGTTTGTTTGTTTGTTTGTTTGTTTAACATAATGCACACACAGAGAATTGAAATAGAAGGAATTTCCAGCCACAAAATTATATTATTTTGCATTACATATTTATTTGATAGCACCATATGTAAATGTACAAAACAGGAATATATACTTGATTTTAACCGTCTATGGTACATACCATAAAAAATACAACAGAACATTTTTTCATTAATGTTTATTGATTTAGGTCTCACAAACATGAATCTGGACACAACTTTTGTATATGTTTTTTTTTGTTTTATTATCAAACTAGTCGTAGTAGTAATGCATCACAATAATAATAATAATAATAATAATAATAATAATAATAATAATAATAATAATAATAATGAATAAAAACTACTACATATAATAAAGTATTAGCACCAATAATAATAATGGTATTAATAATAAATTGTTAGAAGAAACTGACCGTTCACTGTCTCTTGCTCCTGTTTCATCATCACAGCTATTTTCCTCTTTCCTGATCACTACTATCTGGAGGAATACAGGCAGTTTTTGTTGTTTACGTCCATCAAACATAGAGGGTTTTATATCATCCATCCTATTTGCTACGTACAAAAATATTAGACATTGTAAACCTTACAATTACTCGGGTAAATCAGGTTTGTGGCCAAAAAAAACAGCCAAAGAGAGGGATCGGGTAAATCTCATTTACTCGTGTAAATGACAAAACACACAGGAAAACCACGCCCAGTTTCGCATGGAAACCCGCATTTCACGTGTAAAATCCTTAACTATAAATATTGCAAGGGAGCAGGTCAGTTGTTACTGTGGATTCCAAGACAGCAGAAATTAGTGGCTGATGGGTGATTTTATGGTTAGCAGTGGAGTAGTTCCCCTTAATGATAATATGGGCGGCCTTTTTTTATTATTGTTTTTTGCTGTGTCTGGTCTGTCATGTTGTATATCTCTTGTGGGTTTACAGTTCTGAATAAAACCACTTACCACTAACTGCATTATGCATTTATTATAGTATTAAAGCAGCTGTTTGAGAATACCCTTGCTGTAAAAACTACACTAGAGTTAAACATGAAGAGCAAGTGAGCTGCTTAACTGAATTAATTCCCTGTCCTTTTTTTGATCCCAGCTATGTCCAAAGACAACCTGCGTCTGCCCTCCACGTTAATAAATATAGTTTGTGAACTGAATGTCATAAGCCAGCTCGATCGCCCAAAACAGCGCAACAACATCCAAGTTGTTGATGCCCTCTCAGAACTGACCAAATAAAATTGCAAATGAACATATTGATTGTGTTTTATTTGTTTGCATCATTAATATTTAACACAGCAGTAAATCCAACACAATTTAAAAGGAGAGAATCTCTGACAGCACGAGCCTCCTCAAATCACTGCTGTCCAATTGAAACTGGCGGCTGAGGTAACCTTCACAGTTGCCAAGTCCGCTTTTAATACATTTTTAGAGTCGTGGGCTGTAATTTGCACAAAAACGGCTTAACCGTCCTGCGAGCTAGTCAGGGACCTGCCTGTGTAGTCAGTGCTCCAACACGGAGTTAGGATTTTGTTTGTTTTCGTTTTGTTTGTTTATTAAAAATAGCGCGGCAGCGCTTAAACTCCATTTCCTGTGTCCTGGGTCATAATTTAAAGGGGCAAATGAACGACCATGAGTGCCGGCCGGTTACTATATATATATATATATATATATATATATATATATATATATATATATATATATATATATATATATATATATATATATGACGTCTCCGCCAGTTTTCAGCCATGGTATATCAGTTATCTGCGCATGGAAACCACATTTTCACAAAATGTCACTAGTAATCTTCAAAAACAGCACGAGTACTTTACGCATAGCTAATTTACATATCAACCCCCACCTTTCCCATTCATTTGCATGATGTCGGGTGAAAAGCCTGGTTTACTTTAAAATAAACTGAGCGAACGGAAACCCAAAAAAAGCATTTTACACGAGACATTTTTCTCGTGTAAATGTCTCGAGTTAAAAAAAACAACTTGCATGGAAACCCCATGATACATTGTCCTGTTGTATCTTACTTACTATTTAAGCCTTTCAAAACAATAGTTTGTAATGTGTATGTTTAAACATACACTATACCACAGAGGGCAAAAAATTTTAATTCAACAACGTGCAATGAGTTGAAAGATATGTGATAGTGTAATGGTACTATTAGTCTTCAATATGAATCTGCATTCTAATAAACTGACCTTTAATATTCAAGGATCATAACCCAACATAGCCAGGCACGTAGCGTCCATTGAGGCAGCCGCCTCGGTAAAAATCGGCTCAATTCTTAATTGTGAAGACGAAAAAAAAGATTAAAAAAAAAAACGTACCCAGTTTATTTTTTAAGAGTGTAAAATTGAAATTATATATTATATATAATAGTATATTTTTAATTTCTTCACATTACTGTGATCTCGGCCTGTACAGACACTGCGGTATGTCAAATTCGCACCACAAAGACGTTTCTCATTAGTCAGTTTCCCAAGTTACTCTGTACTCTGGTTTACATGCAGCACCAACATGAAACGGAGAAAAAAACAACGTACTGCACATTACAACTCTTGGTAAGAATCAATGTTAAGTGAATTTATATTTGTTGTTTTTCCCCTGCGCAATGTGATGTTTAGCTGCAATACGTTTTGATAAATCTTTTATTTTTTTTCATGTAGAATGTTTTAATGCCAGCACAGCAAAAATCCAAGTACCTGTTTTTATGATGACATTAAATGTGTAGCTAAACCGGGATAGCTGGCTGTATGTTTTTTTTTTTTTCTCGTCACTTTAACTGGACAGTCAGTTCGTCCAAGTATCACCCTACCTGCCATAGCATAGCGTTTTATTATAGCATAGTGTCTGTGTATTTGCATCTATAGCGAATCGGCCTGTGCGTTAGGCAGCACCAGGACCTCTGCGACCGGTTTCCCCCGCCTGAAGTACTGTACTACTTCCGATAGTCGATTTATATTGACAAAAGAATATAGAATTGAGTGAGAAACTGTGTAAACGTTCAAAGGAGAGCTAGCGTTCAGAGGTGGGAACATCACATTATTATTATTATTATTATTATTATTATTATTATTATTATTATTATTGCTATTTTTGGTGAATACCTTCTCAAAGTACTATAGAGTTGTACACGAACAGCACCAGTCCCAGTGTCAGCACCAGTCCCAGCAGTGTCAGCACCAGTCAGTGTCAGCACCAGTCCCACCAGTCCCAGCACCAGTCCCAGTGTCAGCACTAGTCTCAGATTAGTTTTAATCTTTGAAATAATATGGGTAATCAAATTTTAACATTAACATCATCATCCAAGGGACTTAATAATTGCTTTGCAGTTTGCATGAACAGTCTCCAGGCTTTATAAGATGATAACTTTTACCTTTGTAACATGAACAGGATCTGCAAGAGGTTTGTTCAATTTTTTTTTTTGCCTCAGTAAAAATCTAATCCTAGCTACGCCCCTGATAGCATACCTCTTTTAGTAATTCAGATAGTTTCTTTATTAACATATAAATAAGGGAGTCAGTCCTCCGTCTGTGGATGTTACTCATGATTAATGTAGCTCAAGAGAGTGTCTGAAAGCACTGTAGTATAGATGTGATTTTTTTTACCTGGGTAGCTAAACACCCCTAATGTCAAGTGCAGAGCAAAACCAATTTGCCGTATTGTGATAAGAATGCATTGGCAATTTGCAAGATAAAAAGTACATGACCATGAATGCAACAACTCAGCCAGGTAATGGTAATTTGAATTTGAATACATGAGAGTAGCTGTTATTTACTTCATGCTAATATTGGACTAAAATTATATAGTAGCGGTGGTGACCAGCCAAGCCATAGCATCGCTGAGCCTTTAGTGCTTTTCCTCTGCCAGGTAATGTGGATTTCCTATTGGCCCGGTGTTGATGGCTGAAGTGTAATGCTGTCACCAGAGATCAGGCTATTTGCGGCCTCCCTAGTGCCTCAGCATGGCAACCGTCTTGAATGGGCTGGGTGGGGCACTTCGCAGGGGTCATCTCCGGTGTTCCGTCAACTAGTCCACAACACCTCGGGAAGGCTCAACAGTGATTCTAGCATCCCAGCACCACTCCCCTCCATCCCCTACCCAACCCAGCCCAGTTTACTTACCTTAGCCATCCATTCCTTTTCATTGATGTTAACTTCCTCCATCACTTGCCATAAGCATCCATTCCTTTTCACTGATGTTAATGTCCTCCATTGCCTCTCTTTTGAGGTCTCCAATCGGCCTCTTTTCTCTTCAACCAGAGCAAGTTGCTACTTCTCTCTGCCTCCTCGGATAGAGCCTTCACTATATGCCACATTGAATCCACTGAATCCAAGATCTCTGAGAAGGTGGGTCATGGAGTGTGAAATGAATTTCCAACAACCCACCTCTACTGGATAAACCTGGACTCTATACTGCCACTGTTCCACCTCAGCGGCTAATTCAGCAGTCCTCTCGTATGTCTCGTTCCCATGGCACTGTTAGCTCCACCAGGTGAACAAGGTGTGCTGAGACAATGTCAGGTCGAAGGGTAGTTGTAGCAATCTTGCATGGGAAAATAAACATCTGCCTGCATTCTCCAATTTCTAGCAGCCTCCAACTGTCCCAAACAAATCTTAGTTCTAATAACCTATCCTGTTGGTTGCTCTCCTGGACAAAGGAGTCTTGTTCTCTCTGTGCAGCTATTGCTGATATTTGCAGCGAGCTGTTGATCTTATTACTCCGTTCTTACAGTGCTAATGCCAAGTATCACAGCACCTGGTCATGACGCCAAGTGAAGCGACCCCTGCGTAGTTTCCTGTAAGGATGTGCTTCAGGGAAGGTCCCGCTAGGTCCCGCTAGCCAATCTTGTGCTGTTCCACATTCTCCCATCTCATCCATTCTTCCTGCTTAGCCTGGGACACTGCCTTGACACACCTCATCCTCTCCTCCTACTTTTGCACTTCAGTAACTACCAACTTTCTCCATTCAGCAGGAGCTGCTTTGTGCCAAGCTCGAGGGAGCTAAACTGGGACCATGGCCTCCTCTTCCCTGTTGTACTTGCCCCATAATATCACTGATACAAAGGGTAGCCTTTGCATCTTCCACCACATCCTTTGCTGCCAGCTCAGTGTCAATCAGTGTCATTTCCAGCTGAACCTTCGAGCACTTGATTTCTTGATGAGACTGGCAGCTGCAGTTTCCCTGTACCATAGAGTGCTACCCTGCTAAGGCATCGTGGAACTCTCAGCCATTTTCTAATGTGTGAACTAATCAACACTTCCAGTCAGTCTACTGCTGACAGGGAAACCTCATACCCAGTAAGCAGCCACAGCAACCTTGGAAGAAGACCAATCTGAAAGCTTGGTAGTGCACTGTTGTCAATTCTCTTCCGCTCTTCCGCTCTTGCACTGCTTGCTGTCTCACCTCTCCCATAGGAAACTTCCTGAGTCCAGGGACATCCAATCTCCAGGTCTGTTAATAATATTACTGATTACTGGCTCCAAAAAGTAATCTGTTACATATTACATAGTGCCTTCTTATAACGTAATATATTACTGATTACTAATTACTTTTATACTATTTTTACCTATAATAATTATAATAGAACCACATAATATATAATACGAACAGCAGTTTGGCATTTTACAGTGAGTTTTACTGGCCAGTATTATGGGATTATGAACTGCTTTGGCAAGTCCGATCTATCCCAAAGCTTGGTTGAAGAGTTTATATTCTTGCACCGGTCCCGAAATTAACTTTCCGGTCAGGTAGCAGCATTGTGCACCGGATAACAGTCAGTGGATGTACCTGCTCTCACTCAAGAGTTCCTCTGAGCTACAGACAGTGGCTGCTCAGGCTGCAAACTGTCTGACGTCACATGCAGCAGCGAGAACAACTCATTTATAGTATGGATGTTTTACAGCTACGAATGTGTTTTTTTTTACCCCGGCTACTGTCATCTCACAAGGGCCACAGGGACACTTTCGCCCCCCTGTTGACTCCAGGACTTTCTAACCCATCTCCAGGGATGAGACGGAATTAAGGGAAGGGAAGGGAAGGGGGGATGGGTGGGGTTGGGGGGTGGTGCTGTGTAACGGCGAGCTCAGTAGGAACGCTGTGCTGCGACTGTGTCAGATTACAGGACTGTTTCAAAGGCTGAGCTCCAGGGTTGCAGAAACAGAAAACAGAGCTTACAACCAACCTGTGAAACAAACAACCCTGTAACCTGGTTCATGTGTACAACACAGGACCCTGAAGCTCAGGTGCAAGTCCGGCAAAGAATACAGATAACGTATTAATATAAAAAGAAATGTCATTGTTTTTTACTGTAAACTGGTGTTCTTGGCATGTAGTCTTATGCATAAATACATACAGTATGTGATGCCTAAATCAAAGACAAAACAGCCAAATAAAGTCCAACCATAAAAAAAAAAGATAAGCAAGCTGCCCTGTTATAGAGTAAATACAGCTTTCTCAGCAGGAGAGAATGAGTCTACATGTAAAAAGTACATCTGCTTAGTCAAAGAGACTGCAACATTAAAACTATGCTAAGGGAATCTGTTCTTATTTAAAACAATTTGCTCCATTGTGAAAAACATAGGACACCTGATGTGCCCCTAAGATTGTGAAATGATAACTACAATTTATCAGAGGAAATTGTTTCATTGTATGAATGTTTAATGCAATCTTTGTGTGAACCCAACTGTCATACAGGACCTCCAGGATGTTACAGCTCCAGGGGTTTGTTCTATAGATTTCATAAATTAATTTAAACAAATGACACCAGTCAAGTATTTACAGTGAGGAATCCAATAGAATTTTCATCAAATTAAAGCTTGGAAAAAATGTTATACAACTCTTACCAATATTGTGTGTGTCTGTCCCCGTCCCCCCAATACATTTATTATGATCCCTTTATGTTTACTGTGAACTAAAATGTCAGCCAAATTTGCATCCCTTCTAAAAGCTACGATCTGTGCTTTCGGATATATATATATATATATATATATATATATATATATATATATATATATATATATATATATATATATATGAATTCATATTCAAGAAAATTATTCCATCGGAGTGTTCTTGTGGTTTAAAATGTCACAGAACCCCTCAATGGAATGCATACATTTTAGAAATATTACCACAAGAGGTATGTCAGCCTGATGGTATGCTGAAGTCACAGTATCTATATTTTTTTCTGCTGTCCAGCAACTGCTTGGAAAACAAGAAGACAACACCCCCAGAGCAGCATTGCTATGGGAGCTCCCTTTGCCGGGGTCTGAGAACTGAGACAGCTTTTCACTGTCTGCTTATTCTTACACTCAGCCAGATAATCAATCAGACATCTAGCCTGTCCCTACACATGCACAGAGAGAGCCATATTAAAATCTCAGGGGATACATTGATCCAATGATGCCCATTGCGGTTTGTTAAACTGATAACCAATCATTTACATAAAAGCTAATCTGATGTAAAAGGAGCACACAAACACAGAGAAGAGAAGGTCTCACGCACCCACATTTAACCATTAAAGACTTACAAATGCATGTAGTATTATTTACCCTAAATGAAGGACTATTTGCTATTTAAGGTAAGCGCAGTATACCATGATAAAACAAAAGTGCAGTAAAGCATAGCTAAAGTGAAAACATGGTAAAGCACAGGAAAACATAAATCATAGTTATGTATGATTAAGCAGTGTAGAAAAAAGCACAATCCTTCATAGGAAAGGTATTAGCAGAACAGAACAACCTTACTTTAAGAACACCTCAGTAACAGGCCACTTCACTAGTTTCATAGGTTAGCCCAGAGCTACGGTATTCCTGTTTAATGAGGTGGGAAGACTGAAGAAAAGCGAATGTTAAATCGAGTCTACAGAAAAATGTCCATGTGAAAATTCTGACCCACAATACCAACATGTATTTCACATTTATTTTGTTCATCATCGAATTTGATTTTGTTTGCTAATTGCAACTGTTGATCCTAATCTGATCGAACAATTATGCAAATTCCATTTCTACTTTTTCATCCCTTAAAGCAATAGTTTTAATAATATAAAAAAAAAAACATGCTTTACTCATGTATTACAACGGCAATTTCAATGCACTGTGCCAAAGCGCCATCCTAATCATCACAGCATGCTTTATATTTACATTTTGTTATTCAATTACCATACTGTATCATTTTCATGAGAAAATAAATCAAGGCTCATTAGTCACTGGTATAAACAACTTGAATTAGCACATTCCCATACAGAGCGTTTCTCACAAATATTTCCAATGAAGACTGCAACTTAAACAAAGTGTCTTAAACCACTAGACCATATTTGGCCATGAAAGTAATTAAGCATATAAGACATGCATTCCCTTGTAAATATGAATCTCTATAAGTACCAGCTTCATGAATGTCCTTGTTCTTCTACAGTACAACATATTTTGCTTCCACAACAAATAAACTTTTATTAATTATTTATCACAAGCATTAAATGCTATTATTGTTTATGACGTTACAGTCTGTAGATAAGTGCAGACACAGAAGAGTAATGCAATTATTAATGAGGCAAAACGAAGACCATATAGCGATTTTGGCTCATCAGTGCAATTTGGCAGTACTTGCCCCACCCAACCATTACAGCTGGACAAACCAATTTCATGGAGGAATATGTTCTAATCACGACACATTAAAATACATTGTCCACTTTCTATTCTCAACTGCAAAATTGGCCACTTATAGAGTGGTTAGATTTGGACCATAATATCTCTCCATAGTGCGTACAGGCATTTGTTCAAACCATGTGCATGTATATCACATATCATAAACAGTTTTTCACTTCTTACAATGCTTTATATCCCCTTAAGCCTCCATTGGGACTTTTAACCTATCCACCCACTGTGACAAAGAGCAGCTTTGCTCAGGAATAAAAGCTTTTTATTTTTTCAAAGCAGCTAGAGCTCAGAATCGTTCTGTGGCCTGCTTTGTTGAGCTGTCAAAAATCACAATTGGAGGCTGACCTCAACATGTATTATTTCAAGTTCAAAAACCAAATGAATTTAATTTGCAGACACTAATATGAAATCTGTTGTGACAACAGGCATGTTGAAAATCAGATTCCTGAAATACATATGGAATTTAATTAGACTGTCTTTAGAAGAAATCTTGATTTGTGGATGTGTCATAGAGTAGAATTGTAGCCTACTTACTGTAATTGTATTGAAATAAATAGCATTCAAATGTCTACCTGCTTTTTTTTCAGACAGAGACCATAACAATCAAACAAGTGCAAAAAGCAAAATGAACTGATAATGAAATGGATGCTTCACTTAAACTTTACTCAGGCAATTTACCCGAAGCACAACATAATTATCAGGAAAGCTTCAGACTGAAAATGTTGTCAACAAGAAAAATCATATGTGGCAGCACACTGAATTACTGTGAAGAAGTAATGCAGTTAAATTAAACATAGAAAATAACAGTAGTCAGAAATATTTTTTAATTCCTGTGATATTTCACAATGTTAACACAGTAGATGAGATACAGCACACAGTCCCTCCCTTTAACAAATGTCCATGTGTGCTAATATTAAGAATACGTAGCTATAACCTTTGATGTTTACAGTCATTCTGAGTGGTTATTTTTGTTTTGAAATTATGCAACTCTTGTTAAGTGTGTGTTAAGATGTGTTTACAATTTACCTGAACTGCTCTTCAGTTCCAGTTGCCTGCATACAGTGTATGTTGCATATATCAGGGCCCAAAAAAAAAAAAAATTATATTAAAAAGTTTTTCATAATCACTAGTCTCTCGCTAAACTGGACATGTCTGAAAGGAAACAAGAGTTGTCCGATTTAAAAATAAATAAATTAATTGTAATAAATAAAGTAGTAAAACCAAATGAATACCTGTAGCACACTTTCTTTTTACTTTAGTAACACAAAATAAATCATGCTGTTGCATTTTACACATTACTGTACAGGGTAAAATAGTGTAATGAAGACGCTAGTCAGGAATGCAGTGTAACACAACAGGCTCTTTACTACACCCTTTCTCTGGAACCGACAACAAAACCCACAACCAGGTCACCTCGATACTTAAATACAGGCCTTGCGGACCTTGTTGGAGACAAGCCTACATAAAAATAATAAACATTTGGATACATTTATTCAAATAAGGCACTGAAGATAACTGATAAAAACACAGGCAGAAAACAACCAATAAACGATATAACACACACATATGCACACAGTCCAGAGGCCACGCCCCCACCGGTTGCTGCAGCAGCTGGTAGAGTTCTCAGTCTCTCAGCGTCTTGCCTGAACGTGCCGTTACAAAAGAAAAAGATTATTTTTTTTATTAAAACTAAATGATTTTAGCACATTTTCTTTTTCACTGTAGCCTGCTTAGTACACAATTAACAGAAAACAACACACACACTGCTACAGAAATAATCATTTTTAAATTTACATAGAAAATTTCACAGTGTGCTTATTGCATTTTTGTTTTAGATTTTCTTTTGTTGTAGTGTTTCTTTTATTTGGAGGTTCCAGAGGTCTGGCAGGTTTGATTTGTAATGGTTTAAAATCGTATAATTATAATAGGCGTTTAGGCTTTCAAATGAAAGTCTTGACTGTCAGAAAGTAAATGTGCCAATTATAGAATGTCTTTAATTGGCACATTTGTATAATTTTATGTCAAGATCAGCCAACAGCTTTCGGCTTTACGACCTAATCGCTGAATTTCACCTTTTCATCACCTGGTTGTACCGACAGCATTGACTTTCTCCACTATAGAGGACCATATGGCCTTTTTGGTAGCATAACTGATGTTGGCTGAGGCTTTTCCAAATAACTCAATTTCATGCTGAGTGACCTCAGCCATAAGGACTCTCAACTCCTTGCTGCCCTTGCTCTGACATATTTTTTTGTTTGGTTTGATTTTCGTGCTCCACAGATCTCATACTGCACCTAGTGCTCTCTGTACTCCTAACTCACCTCACCTCTGGGCTGTAAGTGCGACTGCTAAATACCCCGATGCACAGGCGGTGCTCATTGTGACCCTCATTATCATGATTGCAGCTCATTATTTGTGTGTGTTGAGTAATTTGCATTGCTCTTAAGTTTACATAGGCCGCAGTGCAAAATAATTGCCTGGTCGCTAGGCAATTTAGATTGTTTGCACTATGCCTATCCTTACATCAGCCTCTTAATCTGTTT
Organism: Acipenser ruthenus; assembly: GCF_902713425.1. Lineage (NCBI taxonomy): Eukaryota > Metazoa > Chordata > Actinopteri > Acipenseriformes > Acipenseridae > Acipenser > Acipenser ruthenus. Next base: position 35,873,422 of record NC_081189.1, on the reverse strand, counting down.
ATTGGAACCTGTTGTGGTTTAAATGTTTAACATGCTTTGGTATTGACATTCTGAGTGCAAGATCTACACGCTCAGGGAAATTAAAAGTGCAGTTGCTGCTAATTGGGACATGACTTATAATGTTCAATGTGATATAGTTCTGATATAGAAGGGAAATGTACATTTTTTTTTAAAAATGCTTATTTTATTTTCTTCAACTGCGCTACCTTTGACTATTTTTTTAAAACTGCATTTTCTTTGATTACAGGTTTAAGGCTGAACCAAAAAAGAGCAATTGGAGCAAGTGCTTATCTGTCCCTTAACAATTTGTTCACTAGTTTCTGCAATTTGTAATTTGTACAGCTACGTGAAGAGAGACTGAATTCTGCCATTTTGCAGTGCAACCATTGTGTAGTTCTCTTTTTAATTCGATATTGAGGAAAACCAGTTCAATTACTTGGAGGAGTTCTGAAGGTGTATTTCATTAGAGCTATTGATCTAAAATGCTAATATACTTTTAAATAATTTGTAAACTTTTTCACATTTAGGAGAAAGATTGTGTTTAATGAAATTTCAGTCGCGGTCTTCATAACTACAGTCATCTATGCTTAAGGGGTGTGTCAATTATTCAGTTTGGCTTCTTATTCCCTTTAAGCTTTTTTGAGCTGATAAGAATTCATTTAAACCTGTTCAACAAAGCCATAGATACTTAACTGAAATAAAACGTCTTTGAAGTTTCTGGTGTACTGTGACTGTAATATGTGTTAACAGGTTCTTTCTCAGACTGGGAACCATATGTTTATGTGAATCTTTAGTTCTGTATCTTCTGTTTAAGACATTTAAGGAGTGACCAGAAACTAGGGATGGCAAGAGATCACTCATGTAACTGTGAAAGATTTAAAAATATGTCTGCCCCTGCCTTTGATCAAACCTGGATAACCCTCCTACTACCTATGGATATTTTCTAAGAATAATTTTCTCAACATTTTACAAGAAATTATGCGTTTTGTTCACAGAGCTTTTTTTTAAATATATAAACAAATTACTATGAGTTAAAGCTTTGTGAATTGTGCATGTTCTTGGACTGATGTCCTCAATTGTCAAATAAGGTTAATGATGTCATCCATTTTCCCTCTCTGAGTAGATTGTTGACATTTTGTAAACAGTCCTACAAGAGACTGAAATAACAGATTAACTTGCTGCTAGCATTAGCAGACTCTGCGTTGAGATTCTGAAGGTTCAACGAACACCATCTTTTCACAGATGCTTTAAACTATTTATGGCCTAGGATGAGCTCTGTAAAAACAGCCAATAAAGACACTGGGCCATGAAGCAAGTACAAAGAATAAAATTATTTTAAGGGTCTGAAAACTAGAAAGTAATCTTTAAGAAAAACAACAGCAACCGCTCCTTCCTGAAACTATGTTGTTTTTTGCCTTTGTTATTCCTTACAGATATTTTGCCTTTGCACTTTGCACTTCAGAACGAGGGCCCACTGCTGTATATTATTATGGAGTTTTTTTCCTTTTGTATATAAACTAACACACACTGCTCTGTGGCCGAATGTTGTATTCGCTGTGTAGTTTGGGATGCAGCTGCTGTCACCTGTCTATCAGCAGAGAGATTCCTTAGAAACTTTTGTTCTCAGATGCTCTGACCTGTATGAAGATACTGAATCATTAAATGAAAAGCTACAGAAAATATTTGCAGAGGATCATTTCTACTGGGGTCCATATAAACATTTCATAAAAAAAGAACATTCTCACTGTTACACTTTATTTTCTAAACCAGCTAACTCTGCCCTGCAGATGCATGCCTAGCCTGGTCCAGAGCTTCTCATTTGTGATGTCTTGAATCTGCTCCAGCAGGAGATTAAAAATAGTCTCTTAATGCAAAGGATTGTATGCTAGCCATTGATGAAGATCACAGGGAAATTTAGAACGGTGTCTTTTAAAATATAATATCTGTCCCTGGTTACAAATAAATCATAGGCAACATGAGTATAGTTTGAAGAATCCTACTTGCATGCTAATTGAATGCTGGTGCAGTTGGTGATGCAATGTTTCCAGTTCTGAGGAATTCAAGAATATGCTGGTATTCAATTAAGAAAGAAGGCTGGTGGATCATGGGTTTGCTGTGATTTGATGGGGTTTTTGGGCCCAGGGGGACGGTGCAGTTTGGGAAAGGCATGTTTAGTGTGACATTACAAGGTCAATGTTGTACAAGGTGTTGGCTTGTCTTTTGTATAGTGCCTGTGCATGAGCACGTTCTGGGTGCGGCTTCATGTGTGTGTTGAGCAGCCTGAATACAGTTCCAGAGGCATCTAAAACAGAACTAATGCTGCCTAGCATGTTTTTGCACACCCCACACTTGTAGTATAATACTTTCTGTAGTATCTCACGTTATGTTCACGTATACACATTTAAAGAAAATAAAATTGCACTGCTATTTATAAACGTTGTCCTTGCTTATTGCTCTGTATTTGCTGTCCCTTTACATAAATATTAATGAAGTGAAAACCAAGTCTTTGAAATTGAAGTACAATAGTGCAAAAATCAATTTTCAAAGCAAATCTCTGGAAACTATGATAAAGAAACAGTTTTAAAAAAAAGAAAAGAAAAAAGGGGAAAAAAGCAAAAAGATAAAATTTTATCTAGCTGCCATGATAGCATATTTCAGCAAGGTGGTTTGCTTGGAACATCTATATATTCTTTGGTTCATACATCCTGCAATAAGTGTCCTTCTGTCCTTTTTTTAATTATTTCAACCTTTGATAAAGTAACCAAAGAGATTGGATATGGATCTTTGAAAAGCAACACATCATCTAGCCAGCTGTACAGATGGTGCCATTTAACTGTTTATATTTAATTTTTTGCACATCAGTAGCTGATGCTTCCATATTGAATTCATGAGGCATCTTGCTTATTTAGTATTCATTGACAATGCAGTAGCACACCTGTGGCGCTGCACAGCCTGACATGGCTTCACAATCCACAAGGATTTGCACTGCAGGTCTGCATTCCGCAAACATTTGAACAGGATTGCTTTGTTTGAATTCTGTTACAGCCCAATAACCTAAGAATTAATTCACAGCACATTGCCTCAAGGCGAAAGAGAAAAAAACATTTATTTTATTTGCGAACGTTATTGAAGAAAAACACTATTGCCTGGGAAGGCCAGCTCGCCATCACCTGGGGAGGTCAGCTCGCCATTGTCTGAGGAGGCTAGCTCGCCATTGTCTGAGGAGGCCCGGTTGTCATCGCACGAATTGTTGTATCCAGCAGCAGCATTTGCCCAGCTGGAAATTCTGGGACCGGAGCCCAAGAAAAGGGAACCGCCAGCTACAGAGAAGGGGGGAGAGGTGAGGAGGCCATCTCCACCTGCAATTGTTGCACTGCCAAAGTACACAGCGCTGCTGTCACTGCCGGAGTGTCCCATGCTCAAGGTAGCATTACCGCTTCCAGTGCCACCACTACTGCTGGAGTATGCAGCGCCGCCACCAGGGCCGGAGTGTACCACCCACTGTCAGCCTTGCAGCTGCCAGCGTTGCCACTGGCAACATGTCCATTGCCAGAACTGCCTTGGCTAGAGGAGCCAGCCTTGACGCTGTCAGCATTTCCGCTGACAGCATTGCCACTGGTAGCATTGGCACTGCTAGGATTGCCCCAGCCCTAGTGTTTGTTCCTGTTTTCTGTTAACCTTTTATTTTTGATTAATAAAGAAACAAACACATTCACGTCTCGCACCGCAGAACTAGCCTTTGTTGTTGGTCATTTCTTCCAGGTCTGACGTCATCCACACAAGCCATCGTGTAACACTTGGTTACTTAGCACCTTCCTTAATATTTAAAACAGCAGTAATGTATTTTGTATTTGTACTTAACATCTCATTCCTATTATATATAGTAGCACTGGGGGAAAGGAGATCTGGGGCAACATAGTCAGGTAAGCTTCAACAAATTGGGGATTTATGAACTTTTAGCCCTGAGGCACAATGCACAGCATGCCTACAGCTGCCCACGGCCAATCGTGGCTTTAGCCCCTGAGTAAATTCCCTTTAAAGGGATCTTAAAATAACCCCAAGAACAAACCTGTGGAACTCAGTACACATTTATTAAATCCATATCTAGCCACTAATACTGCCCTATCCCCAAGCCCCAAGAAAGTTCAGAACCCCCGTTGCCTGTCATCACTACCAACTGTCTCAGTGAGGGTTTCCCCTAACTGGCCCACCCCAAGTTGTCATTGCTTTGTCATCTCATACACCTCTAGTGGGTAGGAGTGACACATATAGAAAGTAAATTCTGTAAATGTACAGTACATGCATAGGTGAAACAGTTCATACCACTGGGTAAAGGTGCCATCATAATAAATTGAACCTACCTGCTCAGAAGGCCCCCTGATAGCAATAGCAAAGCCCTCTACACAATGCTGTTGGGTGTACTGGTGTATGGGTGAGATCCACTGGCATGAACACTCTCTTCCATGTGAGTTATTGTTATTTTGTAGGACGACACCTTGTCAGATCAAAAGCCAGACCGTTAACCTTAAACAGGATTTATAATGTTAACATTCCTGCAGTGTGGAGTAGTGGTTAGGGCTCTGGACTCTTGACTGGAGGGTCGTGGGTTCAAACCCAGGTGGGGGACACTGCTGCTGTACCCTTGAGCAAGTTACTTTACCTCTAGTAAAAACCCAACTGTATAAATGGGTAACTGTATGTAAAAATAATGTGATATCTTGTAACAATTGTAAGTTGCCCTGGATAAGGGTATCTGCTAAGAAATAAATAATAATAACATCCAGAGACTAGTCAATGATATCAGATGTTGCAATTTAAATGAACCCATCTGAAAATCTCATTGTGGCATAGGCTGTAACAGATAGTCTGTGACCATCTTGTCTTAAAATTTCTATGACGTACCTTGTAGCCCATGAAAATTAATTCTTACATTAAAGTTTCTAACAGTTAAAATAAAGTGTCACCATACAGTTCTTGAACTGTACAGCATACATTGTACAGAAATAAGGATTTTTAATGATCTATTACTAACTTTTTCTTCAAGCCCACTTGTTCTTAATTGACAATGGGATGACAATGTGTCAATACACATAATACACTAAGGAAATGCACAGCATCTGCAAAGGCGACCACGCCAATCGAACTCAATGGAGCCATTCTTGGATTTCACCTTCCAAGGAACTTACAGGATGTGTCAAAATGCTCTGCAGGGGGAATAAATCGAGATCCTAGATCATTGTTAACTGTACCGCATATGTGTGAAAGCTGTCAGCAGGGGATACAATAGAACTATGTCCTATTGATTGTCTGAAAGCAGAGTCTGCTGAGGTGTTTTGAGATAATTGCTAGGCTATCTTTGGCTATGCCTTTTTTTATACAAAATGGGGGTTAGTTCCAAAATGTAATGTCCTAGATATACATTTGCTAGTGCAAATTTGTGTTCTTTTATATAATGCAGTACAGTTTACAATTCTAAAACATATCCTTAGTATAGAGTAAGATGTTACTTTAAGTGATTCATTTTCAGGTAGGTTTGATCATTTCAATACATCTTTAATTAATCTCCCTATTTATCAACCCTACCCAATTTACTGAATTAATACATTACATATTTGCTAACGGAATTAAATAATTGGTTGCATTTAGATTACAGGGCATACATAGCCATGTCATAATATGGTAATAACTATATGACTACCAATAGATCCTGCTCTTACATGGTAACTACTGTGGGGCAAGTGTAATTACATGGAAATGGACAGTGCATATATGTTAATTGCATTAAGTAGCACAATGTTGTTCACAAGGCCATTTCCATATACTTACACAGTAGTTATCTTATAGAGAAGGAAATTAAGCAAAGTGATGGTTCTGGCAGGGAACACTTTAACCCTTGTTCAAATCACGTAAATGTCAAGCATACGCTAGGTGTCTCCAATACCAGATAAACTGTCAATCTAATAGCTGTTGACGTATTGACTTTCCTAGGGTATTGCGTAGGTCCACAAAATTGATGATTGGTCAGTAGCAATGTCTTTGAACACTGCCCGCCTTCTGAAAGCCGTTTTCTTTATGTAGAAAGATTAGTGAATGATAGACATTATTTAAAATATATTGCCAAAACCCAGGTTTATTGTTTTAAAAAAATAAACACATTTTCTAAATAGTCTTCGGTTGTGTTTTTTCGGTTATTATCGGTTAAAACCGAAAACTTCAACCCCTACTTATATATCAGCTGCAAACTGGAACTTAAATCAAGGGGGAATTAATAGCCTACTATTTGTTACAGCCAAGGCTGGATTAACCTATACACAAATTACGCTACAGTGTAGGGCCCCCAGTAGAATTGGGGCCCCCGCGAGGTTGTCGTTTGTTTGGGACATTTTACAAAAACTGCATGTGGGCGGACGGGGCCACAAACACAGAAGGGAGGCGCACAGAAGCTTGCTTTTGGTTAATTTTGTTCTTTTATGATGGCTATAAATTTCTTTCTCGATTACAGCATACCTGGTCTCTGAGTCTCTCATGCAAGCAGCTTTCTGCTAATGTACACAATACCAAATGCCCCACTCCCTCTACCTCCTGGGAAATATCCATCCCTAGTCCTACTACGTCAGAGGCATCAGTCTGCAGAATAACATGTATGAATCAGGCTCAATTTACTTATTCATTTATTTCAGCTTTAGGGCCAATTTAAAAACATGTCCTGTCTCAAATGTGCACAGTATGCCTCTACATTTTAGACATTTTCCTTTTTCATTTGGTGGTTGGAATTTTTTAAACAAAGGCAGGTAAAGGTAAACGTGTACAATGCGGGCTGAAGGAAATTCAAATGTGGATGTCTGCAGCCGGCAAGAACGGTTTAAGTTCATAGTGTTTGTTTCTCTCGCTACAAAAGAAAACCCAAAAAGAGGTAAAGGGCATAAAAGTCATTCCCTTTTTTGTTAAACTACATTGTTTTGTTCTATTTAATGCAGTGCTACTACTGGTCTAAAGAAGGAATCTGTTTTTGTTTTGCTATATACAGGCTCCCTCACTATAAGGCTCTCGGTTATAACGCACCTCAGATATAGCGCTCCTACAGCATGTCCTCCAATTCCCTATACTAGTGATTCATGCAATATTTCTACAGTAAATACAGTACCGGTGTTGTTCAAAGTATAAATAACTTCTCAGTCTAACCTACGTTTCTGTCTCTCCCTTTTGATACAGTATCTGAACTGAAGAAAAGCTGTGCTGGCACTTTATAACATGGACATCTTATTCAGTATTCGGTTTATAACTAAATAAATATTAGGCCTATTATGTGGTTATCTTTCCTAATGTATTTACTTTTTTGCTGCAAGAGGAGCTGCAGCTTTCTCCGGGAGACGAGATGCTTCAGCTTCACTTCAGCCCCGCTCTATATATATATATATATATATAATTCTGCCGCTATTGTATATATTAGCTGCTGGACTTTCTGGTAAACTAACAAAACCACTGACCCATTAACCTCAGTGGATGTTATATTATGCACTTGCTAATGCTTTTGTACTTTACTGCCTGGGACTGAAGCTTTTTTTTATGTCTGTGATCCATATTGCATCATTTTGTGTTCTATGTTCCCACGGATGTTTGAATGTTAATTACAATGATCATTAACATCAGTGAGATTTAATTATTATCACTCGCATGTGATTTCTGTCGTGTGGTACAAGGCAATAAAGGCATACACAGTTTAGCAAGCCTCGTGCCCAGCTATGATCAGCAAAGAAAAAATCGACATAAAGTGTTCAGAAAAGTTATCTAATTCAATTCAAAGATGCTTCCTCATTATTATTGATTGGTACTGAAAAAATGAGTAAATTGAAAATAAAGTAAAAGTTAGGAAATATCATCTTGCAATTAACAGGTTCCTACGATGTCGTGTATGGTGTACTCACCTATTTCAAACTTTGCATATGATTCGTATCAAATTAGCTTTATGCTGGGCTTGTTTGTATCCGAATATCTCATAGGGAGCTCAAAACAACTCACAAACACATATGAGTGAGCCTCAACGGGGCTGATGGACCACCCTGTAGTCCCCAACGCAGGGCCGGATGAACCAATATGCCAATAACACCATTCGCCATAATATGTATAGGGACCCCAAAATATGGGTTAGCATAGAGCCCCCTAATGTTATTTTCAAAGGCTAACATCACAAAGGATGTATATACTTTAATGAATACTAATTGCTAAATAATTTCAATATAACTCGAATATATATATATATATATATATATATATATATATATATATATATATATATATATATATATATACAAAAGTAGCTGTAAATCTAACCCACTGTAGGATAATCAGTAAAATAATTTGTAAAATAATCAGATTTATTCATCTATTCGCTAATCTAATACTCAGAAATCAAGATGCATAAAAGTTGCTTTGGGAAAAATGTTCGATTTTTTTAAAAAAGATTCTGTTACAGCTCTTGGCAAAATGAGTTTTCACATTGTTTCCAAAGAGTCTGAAAAAGCAGGAACAGACCTCGAGGTGTATGGTTTATGTCTTTTGTGAATGTGAATATTTTTACTTCAATGTACCAGACTTTAAATTACACAGAAAAGTTGGGTATTTCTTGGTGTCCTGGAGCTTTCACTGTGACTGCCGTTGCCTTTCATTTTTAAACCAGCTCTAGGATAACATTTTAAATATGACTTTTAAAAAGTACCATACAAACTATGATAACTGTGTGCAGTTTTTAATTCTAACACTGCAGTAAAGCCTAAAACCATCTGTTATTTTGATCACAGCTGTTGTTTTTAGTATTTATAAGTGTAAGTCGGTTTAGTTTTAGGTTTACTCTTCGGAGGAGCCAACATTAAGATAGAGGCTCCATAATTTAAACTGAATATGTGGGAAGGTGCTAAATGTATTTAAAATAATGTTAGTAAACAAATACTTGTAAAAATCATAAGCCAGCAAAGGCAAGGGGTAGCTCCTCCACATAAATGCTATCTATCACATTTCTTTGGGCACATTCTGTAATGACTTCTACTAGTATCTTATCCTTTTTTGAAATCATGCTTATGATAATACTGCAGCTATATGTCTGTTCACAACCACTGATGCTGTAGCATTGACGTTTGATATGGGCAGCAAAGGCATTTTATCAGAAGAAAAGAATATCAGGTAGTCAAATTTAATATAAATAAACCATGACAGTATGATCTGGTGCAGCAGATGCAGAACACTAGCATGAGAAATGGAAAAGCCAGTACTCCTTTAATCTTTTTCCCTCGATAAAAGAGCTGCAACAAAATGTAAGACTCTTTTGAGACATAACAGCTGTCAGTAGTTGCATAAGTGGTATCTCTTGGCTCAAAGCTAGAGTGACTGGAAATGAACTGCAGACTGGTTTATAGGCTGTCAAAATCAGTCCAGGAGTAGTCATGCCATTTTTTCTCTCCAGAACCAATGCAACTGCATGATGCATTTCAGATGTTCAGGATGACCAGCAGAAAAAAAAGAAGAAAATATAGTGCTTAGCTAGGCTGTCAACAATTTATATGGCTCTTATTATTTCTAGTAGGAGAAGCAATGTCTGGCAGTATTATAAGCACTCTTAATATTCATCAGAATGTTTCACTTTACTATATGTTGCTGTAGCAGGGCTCAGGCCATGCATATAAGGAGGGGGCTTCTGTGATTGTTTATTGTAAATACGGGTGTTGTGAGTGTATACATAATTTTGGGATTGGTTTTAATGGGGAACCTGATGCTCTGTGTGTAGCAGCCTGCCTGTTGTGTTTAGTTGCGGGAGGGAGCAGTGTGTGTGTGTGTTTATCAGCTGTGAGCTTGTAATCAGCAGGTGGGTGTGGTACAGCAGAGCACCAGGAATAAAAGGGTCCCGATTATACAGATCAGGGCTGCTGTAAAGCCATAGGGGTTAGAGCACTGCTGCTGCTGAAGCATCGGTCCGTCTGTGCTGCTGAATGACTGGGTTCACGAAATTAAGCAACCACCTCTAACAGCGATCGTGTGTATACTCCGAGGTCGGGAGGCGATCGGGGGTTTATTCTGGGACTCGGAGAAGGAAGCTGCAACTTACTAACGATTGAATATATCCGAGGTTTTTGGGTGAACTGCCCGAGAAACAGGGCGTTAGTTTTGGGATAGTAGATCACACCCAGTGTAGTGTCCCGGTACACGGTGGCAAGGCAATAAAATATATATATATGTAGTCTGACTATGCCGTGGTATACCGTGGGTACCAGGACCCAGTATACAATTTGCACAGGTTCGTTTAACATAGGTGTTAGACCAACCCGTCCAGAGACAGACAACACCAGCAGTGTAATTGAAACAAGGTTGATTAATTATAAATTAATAAAGTTCAGCAAAACAGCCACCACTCACTAATTGGCTAGGGTGGGAAAGTATAAAAATAAAAAGAGCGCCCACCACTGGGCTAGGGCGCAAAATATCAAAACAACAAGAGGGAAAATACAACCGATGATGCAGAGGCCCTGCCCGCTAGACTCTGCTGTTGAGCTGTCCGCTGTTGTCCAATCCTCCTGGGTGTGTAGCGTCAGTGCAGTGGTCAGGTCCAGCAGCCCCTGAGGCTCCTCCACTGCACCTATCAGGTAGGGGCAGAGAAACAACAACGCTAGTAAAAAGCTTTAAAAACGATAAGTCCCTCGCCACCTCTTCTTTCCTCTTTGCCAAATCGACACTAAAATGGCCATCTAAAACACACTCAGTTAAAATGCCTCATTTTAAACCTGTGCTAAAACCCCAATAAAAGCGCTCTCTATCTCTAGACACGAAAAACTGTTAAAATACTAATAAAACAGTTGGGATAAAACAGGTTAAACTAGCATAAAAACAAAGTGCAAAAATACAACTGGGAATAAAATGGCTGTGCATGCACACGATGGACACTTTCCTTTATGAACCGCAGATTTCATTTTTACCCAGGGTAGCTCCAGTGCCTCCTGAGTCTCCAAGTCCAAGTCCAGAAAAAGGTTTTCCCACACTGCTTCCTCCTGCTCTCTGCTTCCAATCCGTACTTTGTCCGTCTCCCGGTTGCTTCTCTCCTTCTCCTTCTCCTGTATGCCCTGTTGTCGTCCCTCCTGTCTTCTCCTTTGCTGTTACTGCATACAGTGCCGTGAAAAAGTATTTGCCCCGTCTGATTTTCTGCATTTTTGCACATTTTTCAAATTGCATTTGGTCAGATTTTTTTGTGGGTTGTAGTAGTATATAGAGAGAGTCTGAGAGAAAAAATAACACCAAAGTTTGGTGCTTCTTTCATTTGTTTGGTGTGCAAGGTAATCAAACATGCAATCTTCATGTGTGAAAAAGTTATTGCGCCTCCCTTAGAGTGAAGTTGTCAGCACACAGGTTCTAGAGGCACATCATGCCACGAACAAAATAAATTCCTGAAGACCTCTGGAAAAAAGTTGTTGATGCCTATCATTCTGGAAAGGGTTACAAAGCCATTTCTAAGGCTCTGGGGCTCCACCGAACCACAGTCCAAATGGAGAAAGTTTGGGACAGTAGTGAATCTTCCCAGGAGTGGCCGTCCTGCCAAAATCTCTCCAAGAGCAAGGCGTAAAATCGTCCAGGAAGTCACAAAGAACCCTAGAACAACATCCAGGGATCTACAGGCCTCTCTCGCCTCGGTTAAGGTCAGTGTTCATGACTCCACCATCAGAAAGACACTGGGCAAAAATGGGATTCATGGCAGAGTAGCAAGGCGGAAACCATTGTTCACTAAGAAGAACATGAATGCTCGTCTCAGGTTTGCCAAAAAGCACCTGGATGATCCTCAAGAGTTCTGGAACAATGTTCTATAGACAGATGAGTCAAAAGTGGAACTTTTTGGTCGACATTGTCCCCGTTATGTCTGGCGAAAACCAAACACTGCATTCCACAATAAGAACCTCATACCAACAGTCAAGCATGGTGGTGGTAGTGTCATGGTTTGGGGATGCTTTGCTGCATCAGGACCTGGACGCCTTGCCATCATTGAAGGAACCATGAATTCTGTTCTGATCCGAAACACACAAGCAAGTCTACATCAGAATGTTTTGGAATGGCCTAGTCAAAGTCCAGACCTAAACCCCATTTAGATCCTGATTGGCAGGACCTGAAACGAGCAGTTCATGCTCAAAAACCCACAAATGTCACTGAGTTGAAGCAGTTCTGCAAGGAGGAGTGGGCCAAAATTCCTCCACGGTGCTGTGAGAGACTAATCAATAACTACAGGAAGCGTTTGGTTGCAGTTATTGCTGCTAAAGGTGGCGTAACCAGTTATTGAGTCTAAGGGGGTGATTACCTTTTTACATGGGGGCATTGGGTGTTGCATAAATAAATAAATGAAATATGTATCAAATTTTTGTGTTATTTGTTCACTCAGGGTCCCTTTTATCTAATATTAGATAGGAGGGAGTTGAGAGAGAGCAGTGGAGGCAAGGACAGAGGGGGAGAGAGAGCGGAGGTTATGGTGGGAGGTGGCAGTGGGGGTGGGTAGAGTAGGGAGAGACAGAGAAAAAGAGATGAAATAGTGATCAGAGAGGGAGGGAGGAGAGGAGATAGTCGAGTTCATCGAGAAAGTGAGTGAGAGGTCCAGGGGGACAGTACAGTACAATTAGCAGGAGATGACAAGGAGAGGTTAGTTGGACAGCGTGAAATTCAAAGGTGTTAACAGAGAGTGAGGAGAGGTCAGAGAGGAAAGAAAAGAATAAGGGGGGAGAGAGAAGAAGACCAGTCCCACCTCCACGTGCAGTGAGATGCAGAGTATGGGATAGGATGTAGAGAGAGGACAGGGCAGCAGGAGTTACAGTGTTATCAGGAGAGAGCCAGGTTTCAGTGAGAGCAAGGAAATCGAGAGAGAGGTGGGAGGCAAAGGCAGAGATGGAATCAACTTTGTTAGCAGAAGAGTGACAGTTCCAGAGGGCACCAGAGTGAGTGAGGGAGGGGAGGGATTGGGAGGGGGGGAGTCAGTCAGAGGGATGAGGTTAGATGGGTTAGGGGAGCAGCGGCGGAGAGAGGACAGAGGATGGGAGTGAGAGGACATACTAACAGGGATGTGAGAGACATAGCAGGAGAGGTGAGACAGATAGGTATAGTAGTAGTGGGAGCAGGAGCGGTGGGGGGAGGGTACAGACCTGTCTAGTAGTTGGTGCCTTCCAGAGCGCTGATAGGTTCGGATTTTCTCCAACAGCCTCTCCTCACAGGTCTCTCCTTGCTGGACTCCCACAGCTAGACTTCCGGCTCTTTGGTAGAGAGGCTGTTCGGTTGGCTGCCGCCTCGTGCTGACGCACAAATAGGCTAGCTTTCTGTTATACTAAACTGCGCTAAAGACAATACTTAAGCAATACAATAGCTTCAATGCACTTCAATGTGATTACACAACTACAAAACGCTGTGTGGAAACCAATCAAATTGCAAATCAACCGCTATTCAATTTAACCACACTCACCTGGTACTAATCACAAACAGTAGGTCACCTAATTAAAACGATACCACCTTTATAATGTTACTTAAATACAGTTAATGTTAAGAGTTGGAATGAGGCCTCTAGTAGCCACTGGGAGAGATTTGGAAAAGGTCCTTGCTCTGACTGCCACATCTCAGACGTAGTGTCACATGGGGTTAATTTGTACATAAACCTGCATGCCTGCGGGGCGTGTCAATCCCAACCTTCTGTCTCTGTATCCTGTCAATCAAGCAGCAAACACACATGCACGTTCATCCATATTACGTCTCCTATCATCAGCTGTAGCGAGACTCCTGTTACAGTCGCTTATATAAACACAGTATTATCTTAAAAAAAAAAAAAAAAGGCAGTTTGAATTTGAAAAAATGGGGGAGGGGGAGGTTTAAAATGAGTATCGCAATGAACAAATATGTACGAAAGAGTTTAAAATATCACACCCTTTGCCTTTACACTGCACATATTTTATCTATGTAATTTTGTTGTCATTATTTTTATCTTTCCATAAGAACTTTGATGTATATTTATGTATATTGTGACATTTTGCTTCCTGGACAAGAAATGATAAGGTTAATTATATTAACACATTGACTGCAACCTGTTATACAATGTTTTCCTTTAAGGCAGGGCTTCTCAAACTCGGTCCTGGGGACCCCCTGTGTCTGCTGGTTTTCATTCCAACCGAGCTCTCACTTACTTAACTAGACCCTTAATTGAACTGATAATTTTCTTAATTAGACCCTTTTACTTGTTTTCAGCTCTTAAACAGTTGCATATTTCAAGTTAGCTATAACATTTGATAAGTAACTTGAACTGCAACTGTTCAAGATCTGAAAACAAGTAAAAAGGTCTAATTAAGCAAATTATCAGTTCAATTATCAGTTCAATTAATGCAGGGTCGGTGGTACTATAGCAACTGTGGAACTAATATGAAGAAATAATTAGGATTAAAAACCTTAGCATTCCTTTTATAAAAGCCTTGAAACATTCCGAAGACGTGTAATAAAAAAAAAAGTTTTGATAAAATGTTATTTCTTGTTATTGCCTGTATGTACAATTTGTATCCAATCAGTTATATTTGTGTAGCTCAAAACATAGACACTTTGAGATATTTTTACAAGCACATGGAATCAAATTAAATGTTGGAAGTCACATTTTTATTATGTGCCTATCTCTAGTTTTGGTTTCTAACCTTTTTGGTATATAACCAGAAAGAAAGTTTAGCACAGCTCATGCTCTAGATTTCCTGATGTACCTCATCCCGAAAATAAATTCTCCAAAAAAGGGCGTTGAAAGACCACACCATAGAAACACTGCTTTTATATCAAAAACTTTTATTTATCAAACAAAAAGAATGCACCATTGAAATAACATTTCTATAAAAAAAGGAACATCAGACTGTTCTACAGTGCATTACAAAACCATTTCTCTTTTTTCAGCAATTGTATACAAGATTGTGTGTAGAAACAGCCAGAATTATTTTTTTCTTTTGAATTGTATGCAAGGTTTTTTTCCCCTTCTTCAAAGGAACAAAATGTACACTTAAATATTCCAATCGCTAGTCTAACGTGGTTAACAATGCTAGAATTTGACAATTTTAAGAACTGTTTCATATGCTAAAAATAATTTACTTAGGGTTTTTTTCTTCAACATAACATTTTCTTTTTCAAAAAAAAAAAAATTGAAGTGACTTCACATGTATTGGTTTTAAGTGCTTCTTGAGTAAAAGAGTAATCCTGTCCCTCAGATGTCGGACATCCAAGGCCGTAATTACAAAGCATTAGTGCACCACTAAATACATATGACTGTAATGTACTTATTAGTGTGCAAGTACTTTCTGAACATGGTCTTGAATGTTTTAAAAAGCACTGCAACATGGAGCCTCTTGGAGTCAGAAGAATGGTTTCAGTTAAGGCCTACTTTCTTGCTCAAACACTTTGCTTATCCAGCATAGTATGAAAGTAAAAACGATGCTCAACTTGTGCTGGTCTTCAGCACCCAACCTTCCTAAGAAAGTCTGTGAGAAAGACTAAGTGGCTGAAGGCAAACTTTTAAGCATATGGAAACAGCCAAGTGTATTGATATATTCAATGATATATTCCCTTCGTTTGCTTTAGAATTCATATATCATTTCAGCCTCCATGATTCCTATGTGCCTGATTTCTTACTAAAAGCCAGAAGGCATGTTGAAAACATCTTTGTGGAATGTTTTAATACTGGACCTCGGTGACTGCAGTGGTAATAATACCTAAAGTTAGTTTAAAAGATACACCACTGTTGGTCTCTTCAATTCGAACACAGGGTATGGACTTGTTTAAAAGCTATCAGGTTTTTAGTAAACTGCGTAAACCTGTTGGATACTACTGTTCAAGAACCTAAGCTATATTTCCAGCAAGATAACATTGTCATAAATTATCAAAAAAATAACACTCTAAATAATAAATTAAATATTAATTATAAAAAGTAATCCCACTCCCCCCCCCCCCCCCACAACCTCACCCCAAAGTTGCCAATTCACAATTATCATGGAATTGCTTGACGTATATTGTACAATAAAAACAGCATGGTCTTGGCTCCACTTATCTTCCTTCACAACAAAATATACATGTACAGCATACAGTAAAATAAATAGGGTTATGCCATCTTATCTTTTCGTTCATCTTCTGGAGAGATGGTGATTTGTATTTGTATTTGAGTTAACAGCACTGAAGTTTTACAAGAAACTCCAAGAGATAACTCAGAACAATGGAAAATAATAAATTAGGCACATAATTCCTTTTCCATTTTGCTTAAAACTTAAGCACAGATGGAAAGGAACTGAAAGAATTTACACAAACCATTATGTCCTCATACAAAAAAAAAACAGTAGACACAGCTCATCACTAACAGAAACCTGCATACCATTATCACACAGCTGAACATTTATTGAATTAAACATGTCCTATATGTGAAAACAGTGAATACTGTGGGGCTAGTTCTAAACTTCTGACCTACAATTCTGATATTTTCATTTGACAGCAATAAGACTGTGACTTTGTTTCTATTCCATTAATTCTATGCTAAGAAATAAATAATTACTGACATGATGTGTGATGAGGTTATGTCTGAAAAAATGCAAAAGATTAATTTTCTCATTAGGCTGTAATTCTCATAATAAAGGTACAGATGAGGGCATGGGAAAAAAAGAGCTGTTCATGTTGAGATTTCATTGTGTTATCTCAAGATATAGCTTTTTTTTTTTTTTACATGTCTTTTAATGAGCCATCTCAAGAACAATATGCTAGTTATTTGGATCTAATGTGTTTGGATCTTCTGTATGGAGCATTCAGCATGTACTGTGTCATATCTCTTCAACCTGTTATACCACCTTGTTTACTTTATATATATATATATATATATATATATATATATATATATATATATATATATATATATATATATATATATATACAAAATGCCAAGACATCCTTGTATAATTATGCATCTATCTTGAATGACAGTGGGTATACTAATGAACTCACCCATTAAGATTTATGAAACATACCCACATATAAACTAACATTAAATGCTACAGGATATATAAATATAGCCATAATGGTACATTGACTCATTGAAATGTTGAAGGTATTTTGAATTCATGTGTAAATCACTACATTTGATTTCTAAAATATTTCTAAAATATTGTCCCCTACAGCCCTGTAAATAACCTGTTCCATTATAATACATGTCTTCCCAATCTATTTTATGCAGGGACTCGCTTATAATTCTGCCTATGATAAAAGTGAGCCATCAGGCTGTAAAGAAGCCACTCAGCATTCACTGTTTTAAATTACTGTTCATTGAAGCTTGAATTCAGAAGCTGAATAAAATATTTTTATGAGTCACTCCTAATGAATATGACAATTCATTACAAAAGAGGAAAAAAATGTTTAAAATACTGTAAACATTGTTTAGTGGGAGCACAGGCAAAACATAATCCCAGTCTGCTAATCTTCTCTAGCAACTGGGGATTATTGATCAGTGGAGAGTAATTTCAGCCCAAAATGGTTGATGGGCCATTCACAATAATAGAAGAACTTCTTCTGCAGCTGTGCAATTGCACTATTTCATGACAGATTCACTGTGACTAATAAGGGTGAAGGTGGGGAATGCACTGATTCTCTGATTCAGCTGTGTATGAAGCAGATTTTATCATGCTCTTGTCATCACTTTTACAAAGTATTTCTTCCAGGGTGTCTCACCTCATTAACTTGTCTCTGAAAGTTACCATGAAATGAATACGCTGTAACCCTGAATACAAACAAGGTAACACATTTTCCAGGCACTTGCAATCCTCTGTGGAAAAGGAAACTTTGGGGAAGTGTTTTGCTAAATACTGTTGAAAAAATGTTAATTACTGACGTGCTATGCTTAACTGAGATTGATATGTATCTTAACAGTCAATTATCACAGAGAGAAACAGCGTTCTGGACCCTCTCTTAGAAATACAATGTTGACTTTATTCTTTATACATGACTGCTCATACAGCAAAAACATGAATATGGAGAAGGCGGCGTGTTATCTATTTCCAATGTTATACTGATAATGATGAAAAATCTTGTCAGGTCTGGGCAACTTTTTAATACTCCAATTGCTGGGAGTCATCTGCAGTAAATAGCAGAGGTAACACACCTTACATACAAGTATCAGTTTTTAAGCATTTATCTGGTTAGTATGAGTTTTGCTCATACTATAAAAATAAATAAATAAAAACATTCAGAAACGTGACTTCATTCAAGCTTTTTTGCTTTATACAGCTTTTCAATGGATAAAGGCAGTCATATAGTCAACCGTAACAGCTACTGTATGCATGTCCTATGTATATGCTAGGTGTGTCATAAGTAATCATGGTCACCTTGATTAGATAACCGGTATCTCTTGTGAATCTGAGCCTTCCCTAATTCAATAAGCAGATACTGTTTTGCATCACAGGTGTGATTCATTTTCCAGCATGGCAACAAACAGGACAGTACGAAATCAAATTCAAAGTTGTGAAGGGACTCATTGTAATCCTTATAAAACAGGATGCGATAGGAGCCTTGGCATCGGTCAGGGTAACATTTATTTTATAGACAAATACTTTTTCAATTACTCTAAAACCAAGTGTGGATTTCTATATTTAACAGTACTGATACTATCCTCCCCCCCGCCCTCCCCTAAGAAAAAAAAAAAAACATTGTTTGCTGCAAAGATTACGTTTTACAGGCTGTCCAGATTCGTCATGTGACATTAGGACTTATCAATGTTGGTTAAATAGAGAAACAGGGGCATTACTCAAAACCTGTATATAACATCCTGCTTTCTAATTCGGCATCAGTTGGCTAACAGCTAACCAGGTCAGACGGAGTGCAATGGTATGGACAGCTCCAGTTCAAACCAGAATAGGGTGTTCCAGTGGCAAACCAGTTAATATCTCCAAGTTCCCAATGTAACCAACCAGCAGCAACTGTTTTGACACCCTTGCTGGTTTCTACAGGAGTGAGAAAGGGATCTATGTGATGTGTAGACTAACACTAGCGTGACATTTTAAACAAATTACTTAAACAGGGTTCAATACATTGGCGAAAATAGGTTTAAGTTGGCTCTTTCTGTTTCCAGAGTGCTAGCTTAAAATAAATCACTTGTAAGTTGAACTCAGGTTACTGGTTAAAAAAAAAAAAAAAAAAATCTAGAAAAAATATTTTTTTGTGGCTTGCCAGTGCTTTTTTTTTTTTTACTGAAGCCTTGTCCAAAGTAATGTCTTAGTGGTTTCCTTTACTTAAATGGAACTGTATCATTACGACCCTCCTTGTCAGTATCTTCAATTGTGGAATACTGGTGTGCTGTGATGCTTCTGTTGGCTTTGCCTCTGTCAGTTGTTGTTGTTAAAAGGCTGAGCCGGTGATGGCATTAAGTTGCTTCATTAGTCCTTCTAGACTAGCCATTTGTTCACTCAGGTCATCTTGTTCATATACCTGTAAATAAAATAAAACATAGTTGAATACATAAATAATAAATTAGATGACATGTTAGGTCCTACTCTCTTTTTTGTCTGTAATGTATTCCTATTCTGAGAAGTGTAAAAATTAGAATGAAACAACTGGAGAGTGAAAGTGGTTAACAGTTGTAATATTTGTAAATACTGGCATAAACAAAATAAAAATAGTCAAACACAACCCAGCTCTGTGTGTTCCGAGACACCCAACTTGACTGTTTGAAATGCTTGTTTCCCTCAGATCCTTTAATTTTTTTTTTCTAAAAACTCATTGTGGAAATGTAGAATTGAAAAAAAGGATCCCCAAGATCAAATTAAAGTGTTAATACAATGCACCTGTTGTTTTCCATAACATATGGAAAACAACAGATAATAAAAAAAAGATAATAAGAAGATAAGCAAAAGATAATAAAAAAACTAACAAACAATTGTATTTTCTTGCTACTTTTATGCCATTCAAATATTTTTTTATTGCTCTATGAAAATGTACCTTTTTAAAAGGTATGTACTTACCTTAGCAAGGTCAACACCTTTTTACCTAGGTTGAACGAAGTGTGGAACATAGAGTGAAGGATAATTCATGTTTCTCTGTAGAGCCTGATGTCATAGAAGTAATGCTTGACAAATGCATTTGTGTAATGCTTTTACCTGGAATTATTTTCATCTCCTCAAAGAAGCATAAAGCATCAAGTGACAGATTTGAAGGGAGCTTAGCAACAGAGATTTTTAAAAGCATGTAACAAGGACAGTCATTCTGAAAGATAAGAGTGCATTGTTTTGAAATACGGACTGCGACGCACACAACTGCCAGCCGATTGCAGCGCACCTGTCAGATTGACCTGGTTTCAGTGGTAAGAGAGGGTTTTTATAATAAATACAGCAAATTATGACCCAGCATCTTTAATTCATTTCCACGTTAAACCTCATGACCTGGAATGGAATCAATCATTCCTGCATGTTTTCGTTTTTTCAAGTTAATTCATTTCAGAAAAATTCAAACTTCACAAAAATCAGTGACAGGTACAGTAATTGTCTTGAGAATATTATTATTATTTTGCTGAGACCAATCTTTCTGCCTGAATGGGAACAACCAGATTAATTCTATGGATCTCAGAGTTTAGGACATCTTTAAATCGTTTATTCTTTCTTTCATCTTTCACTGTAATACATTTGATATTTTATTTATATTTATTTTATATATATATTTGACGGACACAAATAAAAGCTGTAAACCGGATTCATTCTCCTGCGTCTTTTTGAGAACTTGTACTGTATAATAATTTATAGCACAAAACAGACCTCAAAACCACTCAGGGATGCTACACATATATTTGACATTGTTTTTTTTTCCAACATAAGGCGGCCAAATAAATTAAGTTTAATATAGCACTAGCTTGTACTTTAAAACATGTTATGCCTATTTAAGCAAATTAGAAAAACAGTAAGGATAACAAGCTGCACTGTTTTTTTAAAACCTTTAAATCCGTTAACCTGTTCTGCAGTCCTACAGTACCTACACTAATTCTGAACACCATTTCCATCACTTCACACCAATATAAATCTATTATTAATATTGACTATTACGCTTCTAAACACGCACTTACTATTGTACTTATAATCAAGGGGCTTTCAACGTATTTCATAAGGTATATTTGCAAAAAAAAAAAAAAACTGCAGTCTTACCGTAAACTTTCGATATCTATATGGGGGTCAGATCGGCAGGAAGAATGGACGTTAACCAGCCAAGAATTGTCTCCTTGAAAGACATTGAAATGCAACTAAATCCTGTATTTTGGACCTTGGTGATACTGCAACAGGACCATCACAGCCTTGTTTACCTGTATATTCGAAAGTTGTCTTTGGTAAGCAAAACCATTCATTTTCATCAGAATATTAAAATACGTTTTCATATTTAGAGTACAGTAAGCAGGCAGATGTGGTTTTCTGCTTTCCTTGCAGGCACTTTTTCAGAAGTTCAAAAGACCACGCTTTCACTGAAAATGGAGTGAAGCACTGGAAAAATCTAAAGAAAAAACTTCAGAAATATTCATAATCTGGCACCACAAACAGTGTTCTGAAAGGTGGCATTTGTTCAAACAGTCGAAGGAAGTATGTTCTGACTAGTGTCACAGTTATCAAATTCTCTCAAAACGATGGTGCGTGAAAACAGACAGTATGCTACGCCACAAGTTCTTTAAAATCAGATTCAGATCAAGCAGTTTGTATAGATAACAGCAATTCAAATAAATATAGAAATTGTGAAGAGGATGTTCCAGGCAAGGGAATTTGCAAAAAGCATTCAGAGTTTTCATCGCTGCCTCCTGCAGCGGTATGGGGGGCTCAGATCGGCGGGAACAGCCAAGCATTGTCTCCTCCAATGACATTGAAATGCAACTAAATCCTGTATCTATACTACAGTGTTGATTTTGATATCCCAGCTGCCTTAGCGGTCTGGCGGTTGTGCAGTAGGAAAACGAGAAATACATTTGTTAGACCTGCTTTGCGCGTTTGCGGGAGAAAAAAAAAATCAATTTTCTTCTCTCACAAATACGTTTTGTGTTGGTCAGAACAATTTCTTGTGAGGGTTTGGGCAATTTATTTTGGGGAGCCTGAGCCTTCCCAAGCCTCTTATACGTGCCACCTATGGCTATCTGCCTATTTAGGCCACGTCACAATCTTTGTTCTCTCTCTTGCATTTGCTTTTTTCCTCCTCCCCCTCTATATTTCAATTGCCGCATTGCCTCTGTGCCAGTCTCCTCTAAGGGGGGTTAGTGAGTCTCACTTCCCTGCCCTCGGGTCAGCCGCAGCTACTCATGCCTTCATTCAAAGGGGGGTCCTCCCCGCAGCGCATCAGAGGGGACCACCGGCCACACTGTTCTTTCACAGCTCATGTGCTATTTCTTGTCTCACCCTTGTCTCTATTGTTTCTCTCTCACTGTACCAGTAAGAGCTGTAGTCATCTTCAAACCTTAAATACTAAAATCCAAATACTAACAAACTCTATCTTTCAGATACCCCTGTGCCTGGCCTTGGAGGACTCGCCTCACCTCTTTGAGGGCGGCTCCTGGAGACAGGGATTCTCTTTCTTTCTTCCCAGGTTATGAACCTTTCCGTCCTCTGGTGGCATGGCCTGGTCCACGAGGCAGCACCTCCAGGATTCTCTGCAGAGTCAGAGGATTTCTATGTTTCTCAGAGGTCCTGGGGGCCCATGGGGCCAGCCTCCGCAGTACGAGGTGATTGCAATGACATAATTAACATCCTTTGCCCTGGCCCGCAGGCCACTATCAGCTCAAACCTTCCCTGGCCAACAGGCCACTAACAGTTCAAAACAAGCACTCCTGGTCCGCAGGCCATCATCATTCCTTCGAGGCTAAGCCTCTAAATACTAACCCATGTTCTTCACGTAGCCCTAGCTCCTGCCCGTGAACTCTCTTCAAAAATACAGATACCTGGAAATGTGTGATGTATCCAAGGCTTGCAGAACCAAAACAGAACAAAAGATATTGGAATTAAAATTGCATATAGTCGGTATTTCCACTACCAGAACAACTAATGTATATATAAGGTTAAGAAAACACCTATTCATTATGTGCCTGAAGGGTCTCAGTTGGTTTAGTTTAGGGAATGCAAACTCACTGAATGAGCATTGTACACACAGAAGAAAATCTTCTTGAAATCCACTTGGATCTCAATTGGATTCTCTTTTCCCTCACTTCTAAGGAGCTTGATCTTTTGTATTTTCTGTGCATAGCAGGTGAATTTAGCATGCCAAGTAGGTAAGAATGCTGTTGTACCCTGAACATATTGTATCATTTTAAAACTATATTTGTTACTGTAAGCCATAGAAATTAAGAGTTAAAAGAGAGAAGTTCCTTAATCCTGTAAACACGATCATACTGAAGTGTCATTTTGGGTCCGTGAGAAATAGAGAATCACGCTGCTTTCGGTTTAATTCTTTTTATTCATTTGGGAGCTATCTCCACATCCACTCAAAGACCACTGCTCTGTCCGCTTCTCTGCATGCCAGGAACCACACTACTAAACCGTGCTGCAACCCTCCTTATAGGCTTAGCCCGCCCCCTTATGCAAAAGTCTACCATGCTTAGGACACATCCCATTGGCCGATACCAGGACCAATGGGCACAGACAAACAAACAATAACCAATGAGGTTGCACAAATAACAACCAGTGGGAACAGACATGGGCAGCCAAACTAACAGTGGGTTACGTGGTACGGGAACACACACACACAACATGTAAACAAGCAATGGCGGAACACAGCGGGAAGTGTACAACACACACTGCATGCAAACACAAATTCATGGATCACTACATTATATTATGTACAAATATAAATCTGCACATACACAGCTATGGCCAAAAGTTTTGCATCACCCTGTAGAATTAACATATTTTGCTTCATAGTCCAATGAAACCGGCTGAATAATGTTACGTTAACATACTGAATTACAAACCGCTTTGTCGTTTTCCACATAATAACGAAAACCTGACCAAAATAAAAAAAAAAAATGACATTTCAAAATCTAACATGAAATACTGTACTACTATTATGACTTTTGGTAGACTTTTGCAATATCATTTTGTAATTTCTTTGGTTACATGATGTTTGTTTTTTCTAAGTTGAAACTAACTGATTTTGGTACATTTTCTTTTACCGTAGCCTACTTAGTGCACAAAACAGATAACACGTTATGACACTGTACCTTACATATTCTGCACACACTTTACAGAAATCATTTTTAAATGTACATAGAAAACTGTCTAGTATACACATGGCTACAAGTAACACACAGCCTACCTACTACTTCTGTGTTCTTTTGGCATGAAAACGTTCTTTTCTTTGCAAAAAGCAACTAAAGACTTCAAATTCGGAAGTCCACTTTTTGCATTTTTCAATCACTGGTCCATCAGTATTTCTGCTTCTTGCCTTTTTCCAACCGATCGATCACAGTTTGAGTATGTTTATTTGCCCTCTTTTAATCGTGTTCTTCATTTGAGTGATTTAGTAGCTACTTGCATCTGTTGTTGTTTACTTTCTATGGGGCTCTTTAGTTAATGCAATTACTAGTGTCACACTAAATTGGTTATGATTGAGGACATATCAGGCATATCAGAATGTATTGCATAACGGTGTCTGTATAGCAAAGGAATAAAAGGTGCTGGACTTGAGTGAGGTTAAAAAAAATCTACATTCACTCCCCAGTAACTTGCGGTATTAAATGAAGACGTACTTGTCAACGCAGATCAGCTTTTTGGAAATACAAGGTTTCGTGGCTGAAGAAAATAGGGTAGGGGATAGCTGATGGGGTTAATGCGGTTGGTACTGTAAAAGGGGAGACCATCTAATGCCAGAAGCTCTGTCAAGAGGAACGTCTAATGTTAAACACTATTACTGGCACGATAAAGGAGACAGTCAGTTTTATGAATATGGGCCAATGTCTTGTAATTTGCCCAAACATCAATATTTTTCAACAAAACTTTCAGAAAGTATTGTAAGGTACACAGGTCATAGAATAAAATGTTTTTATACATGGATCTCTGAGCAGAATACATGACAATACAAAAAATACTTAACGTAAAAAAAAAAAAAATTAAATTGTTTGAAAAAAAAAAGCAAAACATTTGTATGGTCTCTGAAGTACTTTATAATGTTACCCAGTGTTTTGAAAAGAGGACACCAATTCCAAGATGTAAAACATAGATTTTTAGTCAAATATAGCCAAAAACTGGTCCTGGGGGAGCATCCCACTAAAAAATGCTTGGGCCTTAAGCAAAGAACATTCTTTAGTAGGAAACCGGAAACCAATGTGGATGCCCCACATTGGGTAATTTAGACATTTTATTTTTGTCCACACACACACCACATCAGCACTCATGAATGCAGTACAATACAGTGAACTTACACTGGCAGGGTCTTCTGGCTGTTTATGGCCCTCCTCTGTGGCCTCTGGGGCTGTTGGCACGGAAACCGGAAGCAGTGGAGATCTCGCCTTTCCAGCTAAACCCAGGGAGGCAGTCTTCACCAGAGCCTTTGGTAGGTTTGCACCTGGAAATTATTATTATTATTATTATTATTATTATTATTATTATTATTATTATTATTATTAATAATACTATATACTCCTGGTTCTTCAATTGTAGGTGCTTTGACTCTTCCTCTCATGTATATGTACCAATTTCAATGATATATTCTAGATTTGAATATTGACTGTTTGAGATTGCCCTTGTTTAGTTGCTATCATCTATCTTCATCTGTCACCCTAAAGGACATCATTCAATTGTCGTCTATTTTCAAAACTATATAATTTAGTACTCCACATGTTGTCAGTCAGTTATAGTCATTTTAAAAATAGCATTTTTTCAAAATAATAACTTTAGGCTGGTTTCACTTATTAAGAAAATAACCCTGTTTTATTAGATAAATAAATACATACATAAATGAAATGCTGCAGCACCTGCAGGGTTCCTAAAAGGTAAAACCCATGCTCATATGACAGCATACGCCAGTGTGAGTTTAATATTTCAAAGATGTATCACCTCCGAGTCTTCGTTAGAAACCTGGGCTGTACATTATCTGCATAATTTAACACTAGCAGGTGCAAACCCCAGCTACACAGGCAATCACGGCAGGAAGCTGGGATCATTATCAGACAGGCTGCACTTCCCTCAGGTTCTATATAATCAGCCACTGCTGCGTCTTAGCAGATCCACTGAGCAAGCTAAGAAGTGCACAGCGCTTACACTGCCCCGGCCAGCAAAGAACCCAAACCACCCACCACAAAATACCACTATAATCCTATTCTGATTAACTGTAATTACATGACGGGGCTTCAGTAGCATTGTAGAATACAGGGTTAGCTCACAGCAGTTTTAATTGGGGGGATTGTGTGTTCGGTTTCCAGCTAGGGGTAGAATAATTCAGTATAATGAGCACTGGGGCAGGATGGCTGCTTGTCCACAGGGTATGGAAATCCTGCTTTTAGTTACAGTACAAACCCTTTGACCTTAGAGGATGGTCACCAGCTAGATAACTACTGTGTAAGAAGCAGGTTATGTGTGTTACCAGCTGAGGGCATCGCTGGGGGCATGGAGGATTATTTAGACCACTCACTATTCATCAGCAGTATTTTAGGTAAAGAACATAGTACTGGAGGTGGTTTATGAGAGTAAGCAGCACTGTATAATAGGTGGTATGATAAACTGCTATATTTTAGGCTTTTGGTGCTACACATTGCTACATAATTACTCATAAGCCACTAACTGGAAGCTAGTATGTACTGTAGCTTTAAAATGTATTAATTATACATGTTTCTTTGTAACTCATAGTAATGCTATTGATGTCTACATAAGCCATTTGAAACCCAAAGTTCAAAATGCTGCTAATGACCCATAGCCTAGAGTACTAGCATGGGACTGGATAGACAAACAGAAAACCATGTATTGATATTGATACAAATATTGACAGATTTTCATTCAATATTTCATAAAATATTTAGCTGTTTTTGTACTTTAATTTTATATCTGTATGTAGGAACCGATTTTGTGGCTTTCATACCAGTTATTATATATTAATGAATGGATTTTTATATTGAAAATGCATTCTTCCTTCAGTGCAGTTTCAAATTGCAACCGAACACTAAAATTGTTATTTTATTGGTTTAAAACACTACCATGTGATCAATTAAAGATCTCAAGATCTATCATAGATAGTGGTCAGTAGCTCACAAACAGTAACATGCTATATACATAAGGTAGCAAAGGCGCTGTCATTTCAAGCCTTTTTTTTATTTTACTTTGCCTAAGCCATGTATTTCACATTCAATTTAACTATAATGCCTATGTCAAAGTCTACCTGGAATTTATTAATCTATCCTGTGGCAGGAGCCCTGCACATGAAGAGGGTTTTTTTTTGTGTAAATGTATTGTAAATAGGGTGTGTTTATTGTAATTATTGTAAATAATTAATGAAGTACCTGACGCTCCTGGAAGAGCCTGTCTGCTGGGTGTGATTGCCAGCTGTAGATAATCAGCAGGTATAAAAAGGTTATTCACCTCCTGGCTGCTGCAAAGCCAAAGTCAACGGGCTGAAGATATGTCCACACTACCCGGACATAGAGACCGAAATACCTTGCTGAAATCCTCTGATCGCCTAAATGGGGAACTGGGATCGGAGCCAAAAGAAGAAGCCAAAACCGCCTACGGCTGGATGTGTCGCCGGAGTCGGGGTTTGTGTCTATGCAAGTAAAGATTAGTTTGGGGATGGTAGATCCCCATAAAGTATAGCGAGGTGTTCAAGCAGGACCTCCATGTCTTAGGGAGTAGCGCACGCCGTTTTCATGGTGCGTTGTTAGACACGAGACGCAGTTGAGTTCCTGCACCCAACCAAGAAGTGACAATATCCAGCACAACCCATGCCCTCAAGTGGCTTATTGCTTTTATAAAACTGACATAAAACAGAGAAATCTATATAGTTTCTAAAGATTTATTAACATTTTGAGTCATAAACTTCCACAACAGAAAATAGTCCCTATGAATTAAAGATATTCAAGTAAAACATTTTAATTTGTTTTGCTTCAGTAAAAGCAATACTTTTTTTAAACAACAGACTTTAAACAACTGTAAAAACATTGCTTAGATGTGTTTCAGTTCTTTTTTCTGACTTTAAATAACTATCAAAAAAACCTTGCTTAGTTAAAAAAAAAAACCTTGCTTAGTATATCTGTGAGCCGTTCCTGCATATTCTATGTAACATTGTTGCTAGGCAATTCACTCCCATTGGCTCTAGCGTTACCAAACATTGCAAGAGTTTAAGGTGCTTTGTTGGGATGAAGAGTATTAATTATTAAGTAATTCATTTAAAGTCAAATTGTATTTTTTTCAGAAAGCCAGTCATTAAAGCATTTAACAGCCCAAGTTGTTTGTTTTGTGGTATTAATTTCATTTTGAGTTTTATCTAGCAGGTCAATGTTACATTTTTGTACCTATAAAGAGAGTAAGTGCACGGTAGTAAAGGAGAAGAGAGACAGTGAAGAAAAGCGATAGTCAGATGGTTAAGACATCGCGTGTAGTCATGTAAATACTGCTGAAAAATATAAAAATATCCACAGTTAAAAATTAATAAAGAGTCAGTTTCATAAAATGACAACTGACACCAACTAAAGGAGGACAATAAAACTGAATATCTGACAAATGGATCCAACCGAAGTTACAGAAAATGGTATGTACTACAAATAAAATACCAAAACAGCATCTTGTTTAAAATAGCAAACTGGTTCGTAGTGCAAATTAATATAAACTGGAAGATATGACAAGACATCTTGATGTCTTCAGTATCTTCCATGACAGCAGGTATTTTGACTGGTGTTTTCTTTGATTTTGGTGGTGCAGTGATACATGGTTAGCACAGGTGCATTGATTTGCCTTTCTTCCTAACTGGTTCCTAATCGTGACATTGTGCTGGATATTATAACGGCTTGGAACCCTGATGGACCAATCAGCATGCAGCATTCTAACAATCCATTTTATAATTTGCCTTCTGTACGCCAAACCATATGTCCCCCGTGAGCTATCATTGCTTGTAGCGTCACATGGGGTTCCTGTATGTTCTGTGTGTGTATGTAAATAAAACCTGCGTGCCTGCGGGGTGTGTCAACTTCAAACTCCATCTCAATCTCCTGCCTGTCACTCACAAGCAAATGCACACACCCACATGACAGCAGCCTGTCACATACCCACAAAGAAAGTAATACGTGTGAAGGCATTAAAGGAACACCCAGTATAAAATCAACTCCATGTCTGCTTTCAAAATTTTGTATGCCCAATTTAGCCATTGACTGTTACGGTGTATGAATATGAAATGTAGGCCACAACAGAACACATGCTTTTATGCAATCGGCTTTGCTTCATATAGAGCACTGTACCCACCATCCCCCTCCTTGTCAATAAAGAAGGTAACTGGAGGCAGTGAACCTTTTGTGACCTTTGTGAAAGTTCTGCTTCACAAGTCAATTGATTGCATGTGTGCTGTTAGAGAATTGCAAGGATCCAGGGTTTTACAGCCTCTCTCACTCACACTGATGACGTATCTATAAATCCATTTCATTCTAATACTGGTTTTGAATACAAAAGGATCCTGGAGAGAATCTTTACAATTACATGATAAATGAAATGCCAGATGTCTAAGGTAGATGTCTATATCCCTGTAGGCTACAGTAACAAGGGGTCTGCATTCACTGCATTGGGAGTGTTTAAAAACAGCAAAGGTCTTGGGTGTCCTGGATAAAGTATTGCGATTCTCTGGATACGATCAAGTAATGATAACATCCGATACTACAAATAAAGATGAATCAACTTGAAAGTGCAGAGCTGTTCTATTGAAAGATCAAAGAGATCTATTTAGCAAACAGCATCCTTGTGTACTGACAGATTGTTGCCAGCTCTGAAATTAAGCAGTTTCATGCAACAGTAATGTGTATATAAGCCTTGAATATTTATTAGGCAAGGCAAAAGCTTTTAGTGTGTAAACGCTGTGCAGTGTAGCGCAAATGAATAATTTATCAGAGAGGCTTCATCTCTCCACATTACTGTATTCACAGACATATCGGAGGAAAGCTTCTATCAGAGTTTTGATTCAGAAATGCATCGGTGTGAAGAGCTCATTACTTTCCAGGATTGTAGTTTGCTGGGAATCCTTGCTGGACACTACTTGACCTAGGGCAGAGCTTTGGTCATTAGGCCAGCAGTACAGATGTAATTTAAAATGACCAAATTCAAATGTATTTGTCCGCAGAAGAATGAGCATTGCCTCCCTTGCACTTTTGCAGCGCAAAGATTATATACGTCTCCAATGAAATTCTGGGTACAAAGCATATAATGCTGCAAAGATTGAACTGTACTATGAGCTGAATTAAACTTTTATAACCCCTTAAAGGATTGCCTAGACAGATGATATCTATTGATTTGAGAAGCCAAATCCATCTTTAAAAATAAAAAAAAGGCCATGGCCATCTCAGAGACTTTGTGTTACTGCCTGTTTATGCCGGTAAGGACAATACCAGGCTTAGGAGGTTGCAGACAGCTATTCTTTTGAAATTCTCCTTATCTGAACAATAGAAAGGGATCTGTCAAGAAATGCATTGCTTTTGGATTCTCGGTGAACAAAAGTAAAATGTAATTGCCCATGTTTTTTAAGGGTTTATCACAAAGGAGGGTTTTCTGGTTACTCAGGCAAATGAAGAGTAACAGTATATTATAAAACACAAAATCACATTCCAAGGCATACAGTACGTTTTTGCAACACAATAATCCTGCTTGTGTTTTCCCTCACAGGTGATATATTGACTTCCTTATTGAATACAAATACAGTGGAATGGGTTAGAGCTTAAGAACTGTTTAGTACATATAGGGCCTTTTTCAGGAAAGGAAAATGAAACTGCTGATGTTACAAAACTACAAAAATGTAATTCTTTTGTTGTGTTAAATGTGTCCCTATGGTGTCACTATTTTTTAAACATTAACATACCAGTACTTAACCTTTTGAGAGGAAATACCTTCATAAATCTGGGCAATAGGGCCTGGTTTTTGTTTTATTTGCACCAGTGCAAAAATAAATTCTGGGTTGTTTCATGCTAGTTTCATGACATTTACAAGGTTAACATTGGGCCCATAGACAGATAAATGTATGACATTAAAGGGACCAGTGGGTTTTAAACAATTCCCTCTGTGTGGAGTCTTATGGTTTTAGAAAATAAAGTACGTTCCCATTTTCCTCCATGCATTTTTAACATACCTTTACAAAATGTAGGTCTTATTAATCCCTGAGCAGTTCATCAGTACCAGAGGTTATAGAATATAATAGCTCATCACAAAAAGGTGCCCCAAAAGCTAGCATGACTCATATAAGCCACTTTTGTATGACATGACTTTGAAACAGTAGTGATCCATAGTCAAATGTACACGAAAACTGACAGAAGATTTCCTATTTCCAGTCAATCTGTGATGCTATGGAGCCAATTTGAAACGTTTACTTTTTAATTGATTGCAATCTTACAGCTGCACTAGAGGCAGAGGTTCTGTATCTTTGATTTACAAATAGATTGTGATGTAGTCAGCAGTCCAGATAATCTGCGTACCTGCTGTTTTTACGCATTAAAAAATAAAAAATATGCAATCATTTTAATTTAATGCGTAAAATACGCATAGCAATTTTGCTGCACAGATTTTCTACCAGTGCTCCCACCTCCCCTAAAACTTCCACTAACAACTACATCTCCCAGAATACAATTTCTTCAGTTACTAGGAAATTGTACACAAGAAAAAACAACCCAACAAACATTATCCAATCTCTGCCTAGCCCTGTTGTCTTTGCAGCCAATCACGGTAAGGATAAGAAAAGAACGAAGCTACAGGTTGAAGCGTAAACAAATCCAACTGGAACCATAACATTGCCTATAATATTAAACTATTATTATTATTATTTGTTTATTTAGCAGACACCTTTATCCAAGACAACTTACAGAGACTAGGGTGTGTGAACTATGCATCAGCTGCAGAGTCACTTACAACAACGTCTCACCCGAAAGACAGAGCACAAGGAGGTTAAGTGACAATGAGTCAGTGGATGAGGTGGGATTTGAACCGGGGACCTCCTGGTTACAAGCCCTTTTCTTTAACCACTGGACCACACAGCCTCCTCTAAACTAACTGTTTTATAATTATTAATGCATTTCCTTATTGTATTTATCTGTATGGCTACATTGAAGTTTTAACATGTTCACCGAGTGTAATGAATGTTAAAATATAAAGTAACGTAATTAATTTGCAGAGTCAGTGTGATACCTCGAACAAATGCTCTGAGCTGACAAAGAACCTTGCAGAACTCACGCGTGCTTACCCTATTACCATTAAAGATTGTACAGTATTTATCGAGATTACTCATGACTTCAAGGTAAAGTTGCATTTTACCCCCTGAAAAAACATTTTACTCTCTCAGTGTTAAAATTAGAGGGTAAGTTACTCCCAGACCCAAAACCTTATCTGGAACGCTGGATGTAGTGCTAGCTGACTGCAGTATATGTGGTAAATGTGCTGAACTCAGACAAACACCATTGACTGTTTTCACATGCTAGCACTAAAAGTCTTGCTAAAACATATATGGTATCTGTAAGTGTCGAGTTGGAATCAAATTCAATACATCTGTTGCAGAATGAATACCTACTGCTACTACAGTACCTGCAGACCCGATTCCGAAAGACACCTTCACTTTAATTCTGCTTCTAACTTCCATGGTTCATATCAATGTTCCCCTTAATCTCGTCAGTGTATTTTTCTGCTCTGACAGCCTTGGCCATGTCTGGGTTATCAATTCATAAATTATTTTTTTGTCATTAGTGCTTATTAGTTTTTTATTATTGAATTTTCAATAAGGTATACCACAGTGTTCATCCATCATTGTTTGGTCTACCAGTTGTAATGTAAGCAGCCTGTTATACAAGTTATGATCCAGCTAACATATTATATTCTCTTTTATATCCAACAGACTTGCAATGTGCTCCAGCTGCTGTAATTGAGGAGAAATGGAACCCTCAGCCCACTCATTAAACCTGTCCATCATCTTCATGACCTATGGCTCTGACAGTTAAGGAACATATTATGACTTCTGACAATCTATGAACTGACTGGCAATTACAAACATATGATGATTTATGTGTACTGCAGCTATGAAATACTGCTATTAGCAGCAACAACTGGCAAGCAGAAATTGCACAACCACAAGTTTATTTTACAGATTGTTTGTAGCCTAACAAAACAAACCTCTGAATTTGGACCTGTCACAATTTGTAGAGAGCAAAAAATCAAACTCAGTTTTACAGCACAATGAAGTGCTTTTCTGGTCGTCATGACGTATTGATATATGGAAGATTGAAAAGACTGTAATGCACATATGGGGGTTTTCAGATATATCCTGTAATAGTGGCACGATAAGGCTTAGATACATACATAATAGTGGCAAAGAAATACAGAAAAGCTACTTTAAAGTGGTCAGCATCCTATTCTCTGCTGCACCAACTGGCTTCACAGCAAATGCAATACATCATAACCAACAACTAAAAGATAACCTTTAGTTATGAGAGGAAAAGTTATGCACTGGCTTTGTATAGACTTTATGTCAAATCTTTGATGAACAGTGTTCAATACTTCATCATGTATTTTTAGTCTTTCCTTAAATGGTTTTCATTCTTCTATTTGGTGGAGTGGGTTTGGTGAATAGCTTATTTTTTTCTTTTTGCAGCCAATACAAGAAAACAAACAAAGAATTGTATAAACATACATTTATTTCTTCTTTATTGTGTTTGTTTCCACATCTGCAACTTCAAGACACAATGCACAATGGCATCTCAATTTATAGTTGTAGTTTTTGATACCTTTAAGACCTATTTCGAAGCAAAGAGACAATGGTACATATTCTGAGAGGAATAAAACTGAAAGTAAAACTCAAGCACAAAACCACTTTGTGACATGAGGGAGCAGGCAAGTCTTCTGAGTTGTTTTATACAGATAAAATATGTTCATTCCTCTGAAGATTTTCTTTGCACTTCCTTCAAAATAGGGCCTAGTGGATTTTAATGGTTTCTTAGCCATAATGAGCAGTGAGCAGCATGCTAATAAACCGTACACTCCTGACAAATGTTGATGCTATAGGATTTTGAAATTGTCTCTGCATATTTAGATGTTGTATTTGATCAACTAAGAATTTCTTAACTATTACTCTTTTTTCTTACATCTAACCACCACAATGAATACCTTTCTGTTTTAAAGCATATATGTTATGAGGGAGACTACTGATCTTGTAATGCTTCCACATTCCAATGCTTAACACGGTTAGGGAAACAATGCTTAGTGAAGTAGCTAAAGCAGTTTAGTAAGACCCTTAACAGCTCACAATGTATGTAAAGATATGAAAAGAAATGGTTACACAGTAGAAACCCAAGGGAGTTGTTATTTAATTCTCATGAATTGTGTCTCTTACCTGTCTGAGACAGAAGTGGTGTGTAGGGGACTTTGGGGTCAATGGCGCTCATGGGGGGAGGTAGCAAGGGGTTGGCAAAGCTGCGAAGAGGGTGAGTGGGACGAACGCAGGCTGTGGGGATAGTTCTGCTGGGTACCTCCTCAGTGACTGCATGTTCTGACTGCGTCTGGGCGAGCAGAGACTGATGCTGGGAGTGTGATGCGGTGCCCTCTGCTATCGCTGGGTGAATAGAAGAGAGGATTATTTATACACTTGTTAATTTACTGCATGCCAGCCAGGAGCAGCAGAGTCACGGTGAATCTGATAAGTGACCGTGACTGAGCTTCTAGGTAATAACAGCTGTTAAAACCAACAATACAGTACAGAATACAGGCAGGACACATGTGGATAGAAGAGAGTAGAGGTGAGATGCACATACAGTACTACTGTCTGATATGGGGCTCATCCCAAGCAGATAGAGAACACAAACAGCAATCACCAAGGGAATTATAATACAAATCCAACAACCATCCTATAATACCACTCAAGGCTAGCATATAATTGAATGACAAAGACATAGTGTATTTAAAAAAGGTTAATGGTAATAAACTACTTGGACAATACATTTTATTTCAGTTCTATTTGGATGGAACATAAAATATTAAAGAAAGAGCTATTCTCAAAAACAGACTGTAAATGTACCTCTAATTTCATTACTTCTCAGATTGTATAAATCATATGAATTGATATTATTGGTTCAGAAAAATAGTTTGGCTTGGCTAATAAAAAAAAGGTATTCATGCTTTTAAATGAGGCAATTAAATACAAAACTAATGGAGACAAATGGTTCTTCAAGTGCTCTGAAAATTCAATGCTTTAAAAGACTGTTGCTATGAGACACACACCACTTGTTCTTGCTAGCAATTAGGCCCAGATGGCAAGTGTGACAGTGGTAAGTTTTTAAAAATAACAACAAAGGAAACACGTTTATACAGTTAAAAAATACCGTTTTTTAATTTTTTTTTTTTTTTTTTTACCCTTCTCTTAACATTTTTATGACATTTACAATCATCCTGTGTGGTTCTGAGTTCTGTTGCTCCAATATTTCATATAATATTTTTCCTGTATTATATGATGCAGTCACCTTGATGCTGGCGGCCACAACTGTTCTATAGTACTGGTAATAGTATGATCTATGTGATTTTCTTTTAATCAGGAATTATTGAAAAGGTTCGGCAACTACGATTGTAAACATCATATGAAAAGGTAGAAATAATAATAATAATAAAAAAACATATACAATTACATCTGAAGCTACTTACACTTTACCATACAATATTTAACTAATATCTATAAAAGCTATCCTACATTCTGTACTAGGAATTTGACGGTAGAAAATTTGCGAAATCAGGTTTGTGTACTGACTTCTACCTGACGCGTAGCTTCGATCAACGGTGAGCGTGGGGAATGGCACTGGGCGAAGCGTGAACTGTGGGTGCGGGTACCCACAGGTGGGCGAAGGCAGGATTCCTGGGTACTGGGCACTTTCTAATGTTGGCACGGGTATGGCACTTACAATGGCTGAAAAAAAAATGTGTATATTGTTAGCCAAGCATTGTAACATGTTTTAAATTAAATTGTTCAATGAATTATTACTACTGTAAATGCAGACTTATGTCACAGGCACAGAAAATACACTATGAGACACATTAATAGCTAGACCTTACACAGTAACACTAGCATGATCCATTCTCGTAATTGTACCATTTACTGCCTAGGCACATTCTGGGTTTAATCTTTACTCAGACATGCAAAAAAAGAGAGAGCTCTGCAGTATGTCTGCTGTTAAAAGTAAGAGCCTACATTAGCCAACCCTGCTTAATACTTTGCAATCAATGACTGGAATGACCCACTTCAAAAAACAACCCCCCCCCCCCCCCCCCTCAATCTCTTTCCACTAGGGATGGGTGTACAATTACTGTACATCAGTTTCGCTCACAGTAAAGCATCACAGCCTGATTTCAGTACTTGCTTTGGGGGGCTCTGTTAGAGCAGTGTTCTTAGAAGTCTGAAAATGTGTTTTATATTTTCTGTGCAGGGGGTTGCTGCGACTCTCAGTTCAAACGTTTCTGATAGATATTTCTCATTTATGGTCTACATATAGGAATACATGAAGTGATTAAATCAAACCTTGAATTAGCAGCACAATGCAGACTTGTATTAGCTAATTACAGGTGTCTCTGGAACTTTTTTCGCCCTGTAACCTAAAGTGTTACCCAGTTGGTTTACAATGCACCTGGCTTGCTGTACTGTGGCAGGGGGTTAGATATGTTACTTACGTGTGTTGCTAGGCTGGGAGTCCATGGGGATCATTAGCTTGGTGCGTGTAGCTCTGCGGGCAGCAAGGGAGCGCTCCAGTGTGGAGATACTGCTGGCCACCTCGTCCGCATCCAGACCTTTGGGAGAGAACCAGCCGAGAGGCACAGCCAATTAGACACATTGCTGCAAACAGGCAGCCACAACAAAAAAGGGGTACACTAATTACAGTCTTTGCCACAAACAGGCTCTTTCTTGCGTTAATGCTGTTTGAAATATGTGTATGTATGTATGTATGTATATACAGTATGTATTTATGTATGTATCCCACTGCCTTTTTTGTGAGGGTAGCATAAGGCCTCAGGCAATACTAAAATACTCATGGTCCAGATTGGCTGATGGTACTGAATTGTTTTCTAATAAGAAATACAAATAATTTAAATGAATGCTCATCAGTAAATTTCCCTGTTGGAATAATAGATCTGGCATCATCTTTACCTGAGTGACTGCTCTTGCTGCCCATCTGGCTCTCCGATTGGCTGTGACTGACAGGCGTGATGTCCTGACAGCCCTGCAAGGGCGAATCACGGCTTGAGGGATCGGAACCCGAGGGCTTCTCAATGTTCTTCAGCTCCATCTCCTCGTGGTGGATCCACAGATCCGGGGGCCTCAGATCTTTCTGGCTGCCTTTTCTCTTGCCTGTGCTGTGGGTGGCACGTTTCCTAGGGGAAAAAGAACAATGTGTTGACAAATGTCTGGGACCACATACTCCTTGACAGGATGTGTCACATCCCAGTGCCATTACAACTTCTCTTGACACACTATTTCACGTACAGTTAGAAACAAGACTCACATTGTGTTTTCTGGGTTGAAAGTGTGTATGGCAGGCTGAATGGTCATTTACAGAAACATCAAATTATAACAAATTATTTAATTTATCAATTCGAGGTTATATAATGTAGCATTTGCTACTGTTCTTTCAAATGCTAATTTTACCATTTAAAAATGCAGCATATACAGATATTGTTTCAGTGGTTCGAAAGAAACACATTTTTATAATTAAAAATTTTAAATGGCCTAGGGAATTCATATAAAAGGAAAAAGAAAATGGATTTACATCCTTAACTAGGAATAAGATTGCTTTATAAGTGAATATGTATTTGTGTTTTTTAAATACTCATTCTGTAATACTACTTCTATAGTGAAGGCATCTCAAAATGTGTATGCCAAGACTAAACAATACCTGTCTGTGGAAAGAATGCATTTTCTAATTTACTAATAATATTCTTGATGACACCAATCCCTTTCTCCTTATTTCATGGTGTTATTTTCCATAATTAAATGCTAGAAGCATTTCAATATCACTTGTGTTCTTAGGGTGTTTTTCATATCCCTGCAGTGGTTTTCACTGAAAATGAGATGTTGTGTCGCATTGTGTTGTTATTTTAGCAACACGTTAGGAGATACAGAAAGGATTTAACTATCTCTAGGGTGGCATTCTTATTTTTACTCTTTATATTTTGTATTGCTAATACGATAAGCTGTGTCAACAGAAAACTGAATAATTCATTACATTCTGAAAAGAAGGGAATATGGGAGTTCTGTGTATAGATATGATTCTGATATTCACCTTCTTCATATCCTGTCATAAATATCTATTCAAAATGCATTAAACAAACACAGATACTCTTTCTAGAAAAAAAAAAAAAACAGGTTTGGGTATAAGATCTGGTGTATTTCATTTTGAATATACGTTATAACTAAGTATCCCTTTGTACATTCCTTGTATATCAATGCTGTACTCTGCTGTGGGGTGTTCTTGTTAAGCACCACATCTGTTTAACCAGGGCTTCAGACTCTTACACAAAAACAATGACACTTCTTTTGGTACATGTATATGATGGTGGTCTTGGATTCCCATTAGCCTCCACTGCACAACATGCTATTTCCAGCAAGCTTGTTGTCAAATTACTCAAACTAAACACAAAGCTCTGAAGTATTTGTCATGTATCATCTTTGAGGTAATTATCTACAATTATGCAGCCTTTCCCATGTTAGTCAGTTAAGTATTTTTTTCTTTTCTTTCTTTCCTTCTTTTTTTTCTTAACAAACACAACCATCTCTCATGTGAGCAACGTACTGTAAGCTGATACTAATGAGGAATCTCAGCTCTGGGAGGTCCTGGCTTATGATATGAACAACGCATCCTCTCTCAGAAGGGCAAAGTGACAAACTGTAAAAACCTATTTTAGCATGGATTCATATTCACTGAGCCACATCCCACTGCTATTACAGCTTCTCTTAACACACTCTTTCATGTACAGTACCTATGTTAACCACAGTAGCTCTCAGGGGGTGTATATCAAGCATGTGGACATATTTAACAGCCTGTGAAGGGGTAGCATAGTGGCAAGCCTGGTTACCATCTGAAGGGAGACACAGAAGCGGGAGAT
The DNA here is from genome assembly GCF_902713425.1 of Acipenser ruthenus. Lineage (NCBI taxonomy): Eukaryota > Metazoa > Chordata > Actinopteri > Acipenseriformes > Acipenseridae > Acipenser > Acipenser ruthenus. Next base: position 35,834,126 of record NC_081189.1, on the reverse strand, counting down.
CTGCGGTTTAAACGCTGTTTCACACTTTTATTAACTCAAAACAAAAATAACCAAACACTGGAACAAACAAAAAAAAAAGCTGTTTTGAATTTCAAGCCATTGTTTTTAAAATTTTCAGCGTTGTAAGTTTGTGACGTTAAGCCAACCTCACAAATTAAAAGACAAATAAGGTGCATGGTAGGAATCCAAAGACTGTTTGGATTCCTCATTGAAACTTCAGTGATGCTCAAATACATTTAACTCAGGAGTGAAAAATGGAAGAGCTCTCTCAAACATCTTGCAAGCACTGGCAAGCAATTGATAAAAGAAGAAATGTGCAACATACTTTTGACCTCAGACTGCAATAGGCAACACTCACTGCTGTCATAAGGAAAAGTATATTTTTTCCTAGCAGTAAAACATGCTTTTTGTCCTACATAGGAATAGTACATGCTGAGCAAACCCAGCATCTTAATTATTACAAACAAAAATTCACAGTGACTTACTTCCTTTGCTGTGCTGACGAGCGGCGTGTACAAATGACAGCCACGATAACCACAACCACCACAGTGACAGCGCCCACTGAGACCACGATGATAACCAGCAGGTTGCTGTTCTTCTGAGGGGTCACGCTGCCATGAGGAGGGTGGATCTGACCAATGGGAGGCTCTGGGACAAAAAGAAACAAAAAGATACTGTAGCAGGTCATTCACAAGACAGTACAATGGGAAAGCAGGCTGTCAAAACAGACATTTATTTTTTATTTGGAAATAAAATGTAATGTGTTGACTTATTTAAATTATTTGTTTATTTAGCAGACACCTTTATCCAAGGTGACTTACAGAGACTAGGGTGTGTGAACTATGTATCAGCTGCAGAGTCACTTACAACTACATCTCACCCAAAAGACGGAGCACAGGGAGGTTAAGTGACCTGCTCAGGGTCACACAATGAGTCAGTGGCTAAGGTGGGATTTGAACTGGGGACCTCTTGGTTACAAACCCTTTTCTTTAACCACTGGACCACACAGCCTCCTATCAATTCAACAGCTTCTTCATAAAGACAAAACAATTAGCATTTCTTAATTAAAGATAATTGGCATTCTAAAAGAGTCACTCCTCCTGGTGTAATTATAGTATATTGACGTCAACTACAGCAAGTGTAATTCTACATTGCAATTTAGTGGACCAGCATGACTCATTACTGCAGGCCTCTGGGTGCTTTCCTCAGTTTTAAACAAAATGTTATTGTGTAAAAAGACAGTTTTAAATAAATAATCATTTGCATTCCAATATCAATCTTCACTTGTCACAGCCTTTAGCTAATATGATCAAAATAATGTGTTTATTTATTTATGCATAATGAAATCTGTCTTTTCAGATTAAACATTTTTTATTGTAAGTGTGCTGTTCAGGTCATAAACATCATTATACCTCATTGTTTTAGATTATACCCGATAGGTTAATTTCTTAAGAGATTTGGTAAGAAAAGGCAACATACGCCAAAAAATGCGTGAAGAATAAATAAATAGTATTGAAAAACATCAGACAATGAACGTTAGTTAAACAGTTAATGCACACTTGAAAACTAGAATCATGTCACAAAATTGGGCTCACCTTAATGAACTTTTAGCTGGGAAAAGGGGTTTCAGGAAAATGCTAATTTATGGAATAACCATAAGTATTTATACAGATTCATCTTCAATAGTTGAATCAAACTACAAAATTGCTCTGTTTATTCCAGGTTTCTTCATTTTCCTAAAATCATAAAATCATTTTCCACACAATGCTGACCATATGCATCAGCTTGTCCTTTTCATTGTTGCTGCTAAACGTGAGAAATGTCTGTTACGTTTCAAAGTTTCTAGGCTATTACTGGATATCCCCAAGGTCAAGCAACAGCATAGTGCATTGTAGTCTCAATGCATCCCATCAATTCAACTTCATCATAACAAAAGAAAAGCAACACTCCTCCTATTCTCCAACCATCAATTTTTATCCAATAAACATGTTAGCTCTGGCACATTCAAATCAGAAAATATACAATCATACCCAGTTTGGCCTGTTTCTATGACATACAGTAAAATGAACTACAGCACAGCAAACAGAAACACATTTAGGTTTTTATTCACTTAAAAAAATATGGACAACGTTCTAAAAGGTGATGAGCAGTCCTGTCCATCGTTATTGGAGCCTTAGGATCCTTCCCTATGAAGACAAACCTGCAACATTTTATGTTTGGATGTCTTTGTTGACCGACAAATAAACGCTTAACCAGTGATAACTGTTTATCCTTTCTGGCTTTCAATTCCAGTAGGCAATCTGAGCTAGTGCTGGGAAGACTTTTTAGGGTTAATAATATAACCTGGGACAAAATGGAGTATCTGAGTCTGCCAGACTTCATTCAGTTTTAGAAGATAAATATCTAGTTGCTGGTTTTAATCCACTGTAATCTGTGCCGGACCAAAGTCTGGCTGCAGGGGAGCAATGGACCAGCAAATTAACGCAGTATCTATTTTATAGCCGCTATACGACCCGTTTACCTCTTCAACATAAAAAAGAGAAAACGCGATTAGGTATGTAAAGATAGCTTGGCATAAAAATGACACTTTACCGATTCAAAGAATCAGAATGGACCTTGATGGAGAAATCCTGTACACTGATTTGGAGAATTAAGGATTTTCAGATTTTATTTTCATCTTTTCAGTCATAAATAACACTGACAGTGACAGGCTTTTTTGAGTTTCCTACAAATATAAGAAAAGATAGGAATATGGTACAGGATTATTCATTTTCCGATGAGAAAAATCCCCAAACCATGTCCCATACAACCTGCAGACTACAAGCTATTATTAAAATTGCCTTCAGCTTTCAAAACAGACTGTTCTGGATTGTATTATTGTGCAGTGCTTATACAGTAATACATTGAGGGATTAGAACATTCTATATTTATTTCCTTTGTTATCATTTTTCACAGAATTGGATGTCAACATTTGCTTTATTGTTGGATTTTGCCAACTAATGGCAGAGTATGAAATCTTTGATTTGGGTGGAGGAAGTCACCTTGGATTCTGATATTATCAGGGCTTGGGCCATGTCAATAATTGGATGGTGAGAATTTTACATCTCTAGTGGCACTTTAGCTTAAAAATTGGGATTCTCAGTCTTTTCTACCTCTGGTCCCGTTGACATCATATTCTTTCCAAACTAATTTACCTAGGGTCTGAAGAGGAGATGATTAACTTCTTGTATGAAATCCAGTGTAATCATACTTAAGCTAAAACTTAATAAATCCGATGGCAAAAGTTTCGACTAGAAGTTTATTTCAAGGTCTTCAAATGTAAACACAGATTAAAGGGTACGTAACTGCAATATCACATTTAATGTATATATTTTACATATTACAAAACCAAAGGTAAAGGTTTAAATTAGTCATTCATCAGCATCAGAACTTTTATTTTATAATAATTTTTAAGTTGTTCCAAGCAGCAGGATAAACACCGTACTACACCTTCTGTTTCATAAGCCTCCCTTTGTGCTGCTGTTGCTGCAATACAGACAACTGGCATTGCTGCAGGATGTTTATAATCCTGAATGGTGGCTAATTGATTTTTTAAATGTCATTATACTTGAAAGTCCAGTAGGCGTGGGGGAATATGTTTTTTTAGAGGCAACACATATTCGTTTTGTTGATGTCTGTTAATTATGCAGCTGCACTCTGTAGTAGCTGTGTGTTACTGAGCTTTGCATTCAAGATCCTATCTGTTTCTGCAGTTCAATAGTCAATCGATCTACTTTAATCATTCCTGTGGTCTGCTTGCAATAACGTTGCCTTTCCCATCAGGGTTTTGTATGATACCTCAAGTGCTTTGTGTCTTTATTAAGCTCAATAGAACTAAAGCACAACCAAAGTCCATTAGGTTAAAGAAAAGAAGCCCTGACGGTACATCTGAAGCCCAGTTGGACATGATCAGATGTAATTAATCTTTTGTCTCTACAAAGCCCTATTGTTCTCTGTTTCTGTGATTATGGGTCACGTTTAATTAAAATGTATTACCCAGCAGGAAGCTTTCGCAAATAGAGAGCGAGGGATTAGGAGAGAAATACAACAAACTCACACTGTGAAACATTTTGTATTGCTTATTCCAGGGTGGAGGAGTCTGTACTTATTACCAGCCTTTTGGTTGCGTTTATGGGGTCTGTTGATCACTAGCATTGGCCTAGCTACAGGAACTCCTGTTGTGAGACTGGAGGCGGGGGATGGGGTCAGAGAACGTACATATACTGTATAGTGTTTGTGTTCAAATCAATTCAGCTTAGCTATTTTGTAGGCCTCTCCTTTTCACAGCACTTGTTTTTCTAGATCCAAATATATACAGCTAATTGGATTGTGGATCTAGTTTGTGGAGGGAATTAGGGACACAAAGGCAACAAGGTTTACATTTTTAATTTTTTTTTTTTACATAATAAACCATTTTATACTAATGGTGTTTTATACAAATGGTATATAATTTATTATACAGGTGCTACCAAATGCTTTTAAACTTATATTTTGTATGAAAAACCTGAAGAACATTAACTAAGCATATATTGGTTAAGCATGCATATCTGCATGCCAAGGGTCCAATATCTGATTGGACTGTCCAGGATTTTAACTCTGCCCCATGTCCTGTACAGTTTTTACAATGTACAGTACTTTCCAGTATCTCTTTCTTCCTTCGCCCATCCCCAAGGTGGCTCTGCATGATCCAGTATTTTTTAATTTATTATTATTATTTTTTTAAGTAGTATGTGGTAATGTTATGCATTTGGTGGTAAGGGTAATATCTGTCAAACACAGGTCAGTTTAAAATCATAGAATGCAAACTGAAACACAAGCAGGAGGCTTGTGTGAAAACAGTAAATAATGGGATGCAAAGTGCCTGTGGTCCTATTGACATGCTAACTCTTACATACCTTTAAGAACTAGAATGAACTAACGTAGGCCACCAATATTTGCATAAACGTTCTTATTTTATATTTGTAACTGTACTATTACACATGTTCCGTAACATTAACCTTTGGACTCGGCATCCTTAAACAAACACTGCTGAGAATAGAGCCCAATGATGCCAGAGAAAAGCATGTATTCCCTGCAACTGTATGCTATCAAAAGTTAGGGTTTAATTAGGTCCCAGTGCTTACCGTTAAGGCTGCTCCTATCTATCAGATTGGTGTCAGATGGCCAGTACCCTCCGTCTCCATGACGACCTAAGGAGCAGAAGGTATTTCAGAAGAGATTAAAGGATTAAAGGAATCAGAATGACATCCTTTACCTGAGAGAAAAAGAGCTTTCCTGAAATGCAGGAAGAGACCATTATCTTATTCGTCTTAGCACCGACTTTGAAACAGCTCAGTTTGAAACTGAACTTTGTTTAATTAAAGGTGTTAATCACAATTATATATGACAGTGACTGGGAATGGCAAGGCTACAGTCTTTTTGAACTGCGTAACACCACCGTGCCCCATGAGTGTGTACACATTTTCATAATAACATGCCTGCAGTTTTCTTTTGGCTAGAAATGTCTGTACATGAATAATGTGTATAACGCAATTTGACTTTGCGATTACTCAGCACATTTAGCCCTTTAATTTAATTTGTCGCTAAATGGTTATGCGTGTGTTTAACAGTGTAATTCTATTACAATTCATGGCGTATTAAATCCATACATATTTAGAATGGCAAGGAATGAGTTAACAGGAATGAGGTTACTGGAACTTTTTTTTGGTTTAGCATCTTGGGAAGCTGAATAAGTTTCCTTTTCTAATACAATCGTCACTTTAAAAAATACCATAATCCATTTTAAAAGATAAAATGACAGCAAAAATATTACTTATCACACATGTGTTGATCATACAAATCCATATTTGAAAAATCAATTTGTAGCGACTGCACTGATAATGAAAGTTGGCCATTTTGAACCTCCAGCAAGGCAGCTCTGAGCTACTATGGTGTCCATATTAGGACATCTTCGTACATCAGACAAAAAGGAGTCCCCTCTGTAACTCCCTTCTCTGAAACTCCCTCCTCCCCTCCTATTAAACTCCCTCCTCCCTTCCTCCCTCCCTCCCACATCATTTTTGCTGGTCTGAAGAGATCAGCCAATAAAGAACTCGGCGGGAGCGAACCCTGGACCTCTCGCACTAAAGCATAGTGCTGATACTGCTGTACAAAAGAGCCGTCTCTTTTGCAAGGAGCGTATATCGGGCTTATGTCTTCGTGTGTGATTACGTCACCTACCAGCCCTACTACTGCCTTCCCCCGTGCACGCTACACTCTTCTCTGCCAGCATCAAGTCCGCCTCGGACTTGCTTACCAGGCTACAGTCCGAGGAGTACGTGCCGGGGTACCTGCATCCCACTTTGACACCAATGTAGCGATCTCGGTTAATGCAGGCAGGCGCATCACACAGGGCAAGGCAATCCACACACAGGCGGAGGGCAAGCGCGAAACCGGGACCTCTCGCTCTAAAGCATAGCGCCAATATTGCTGTACAAAAGAGCCATTCAACCTAGAATAGGTTGAACAAGCACATGAATCCAATATCACGCTTTCTCTTTCAAGGTTTATGTCACATTTATTTTTTTTCAAGTCCATAATGTTTTAAAGCAGAGGTGTCAAATTCTGTTTTATAAAAGAGCCACATTGTATTTATTTGATTTTCAGTGGCAGAAAAAGGCCAGCAAACAAGTACAGCTAATATGCATTACAATAATAGAAAGCTTGCAAGGTTTCAGGCAGTAAATCTATAGTACAAGTGCCTGGTACATTCATTGGTCAATCTACAATCCTATTACCAGCAAGTTCCAATTAACCTATAAGGTGTGTGTGTGTGTATATATATATATATATATATATATATATATATATATATATATATATATATACACACACATATATACACCTCCTCCCCAACCAGCACCACCTCACTCCCAGCCTCGTCCTAAGGGGGGGGGAGTATACGATGCTCCTCCGCCTAATCATTTTTATTCACCGGGATGAACATGCTGCTTAGATGTATTATTTTATTGTTTGTTTTTTAGCAGGCGTCACCGGGATGCTCCAAGGGAAGAGACTGTGTTCCAACTATTATTTGTATTTGTATTCACCCATTGTTTGGGTTAAATGTTTTTGGAAATCTGTAAGATTTTGTATTATAATAAAGGTGGCTATTTAATGCAAAATTGTCCTGACTGAAACGCTCATTTTGTTCCAAGCATGACAATCTCTATAGTAATAGGGCTTTCCTAAAGGTTGATTGCATTTGAAGTACTCTCATTTGAATTAATGTTATATGAAGGATGAAAGTGGGGGCTAAAACAGTAAATTAACAGGGAAATTAAACTGAGGGAGTGTGTGGCAGGGCAGGGCCCTGCCTGTAAATAATATTGTTTTGTGGTGTTTTGGTGGTGGCTGGCAGGGATGGGCTTAATTTCCTGTCCCTGCCAAAGTACATGTGAGAATGTGGCTGGAGCTAATTTAATAATTGATGATAATTAGGCTCTAGCCACATGGTATAAAAAGGGGAGATAAATCCTTTGTTTGGTTGAGGGGGTTGGTGAGTTAACAGTTTGTTACTGAGTGGGTTTATGGTTTGAGTAATGAAGTTCAGTGAAGGCTTTGCCCAGCCTGAACAGTTTTGTTTTTGTTTAAACCTTTGTTTTGGCCCTTGAGCTGGTTATTTTGTTCTTGTTTATGGTGTGCGAGACCTGTATTTGTTTAAACTTGTATTTTTGCTCCGTGAGCAGCAGTGTTTTGTTTTGTATTTTTATTTTTGTTTGTTGATTAAAACGTGCAGCTGCTCCTAAACTGCAGCTTCCCTGCTGATACCATCTGGGCCTGCAATGCTACCCTGTCACAGAGTGGCTATTGTTTTAAAGACTAGTTCAGATTAATAACATGCATTGCAAAGGCATGAAAAACAGTCATGACAATGCAACATTCTTCAGTCAGAAGAAGGATGTATGACTGAAGAACCCGAGTACTTGTTCCTAAATGTCGAAGCTTTCTAACCATGTGATAACTTCTGTCTGATCCTTTTTTTAATGAGATGTAGCTGCCGCATTGAGTGTTTTAAATTAATTACATGAGCTGACACTTTTATGGCAGGTGAGGGGGAAAAAATAAATAAAAAAAATTCCACAAGACAATTTTCATCTTTCCATTAAATGGCTGACTCGACTGAGCGTAACTTCATTACAGAGATTAATTATGATGGTGGCAGCTACATGCTGGCAGGTGTACGGACAGGTAAAGTCTGGAATGCAAAAGTGGCCGTGCACGTTACTGCTGTAACAACATAGGGTTGACTCTTTAATGGGAAGCTTGATAGATTGAGGACAACATACCTTGGTCATTAGCCATTTTGTCAGGGTGCTCAACTACAAGAAAAAAGAAAGAAAGAAGGAAAGACAGTGTTATTAGATTGGTGACATGGTGGAGAGAACTGAGAGGTTGACATTTTAAATGGACATATTTGTTTGCAGCATTTTTAAACCGTCATCCTGCCCTTCAAACTGACTCATCTGAATGTGAGGATGTTACATTGCCCTTTACTGAACATGGGGGGAGAGAATAACTCATAGCCAGTCTATTATAACGCAGCATGATTTTTGTTTTACATAAAAGCCTGCAGACACTGCAGCATGCTAGTGGTTTTTCAGTATAGGATGTAATGAGGGGAGGAACTCTGTAGATTGTACAGAAATCGACAGTAACAATCAAATGCAAGTATATTCAAAATAATTGCAAAGAAGAGTAAAAATGATTGTTATATACTTAAAAAAATAAAATCTGTAAATTGTACTGAAATAGACTTAATATTCAAATACAACTAGCTATTTTTAAATGTATTGTTAAGGAAAATAAAACTGTCCTTTCAGTGGCTACAACTAATGTTTTAAAGTATTCCTTTAGTGCACATATACTGCGTGTCAAAAGAAACTTATCACTTATATTTGAGCATCAAAAGAAACGTATAACTTATATTTGAGCATCAAAAGAAACGTATCACTTATATTTGGATAAAACTCACTAGGTGTGATCGAAAAATGACAAACTCTGTTTTAGAGCAGGTGCAGTGACTTTTTATTGTGCTGATTAACAATTGACATCATGAAGATGCTGCAAAATGATCTGTCAATCTTGGGCAGGTGTTGTGACTCTTGGTCTCCCAGTTCGTGGCCTGTCATTGACCAGTGTGTGTCTGGTTATACTGTCTCGCCAGGTTTGTAATTGCTGGCTGTGAGCACCCAAGACGACGAGCCACAGTATGCTGCCCTAGTCCAGCCTCCAACATGCTGATTGCATGAAGGCGCTGCTCTTTTGACAGACATGGCATATTGTTTTTTTTCTGTGGTTTTCTTTATTGCTTTTATTCAAGCTTGCAATTCAACAACTGAAATCACTCCATATCCAGTGTCCAATCAACTGTCTCACTAATAAGGTGATTAAGTGCATATCAGTCATAGTCACTCAAGTGTGTCATGGTCAAGGATGAATGATCGAGTGACTAAAAAGAAACCAAAAACATTTAATCAATGTCCATCATTTATATACCTTATTTTTTTCAAAAATAAATGTGTTATAATAGTGATGTTTCTTTTGATGCTCTGTATATTTCTAGGCAACACAGGCACTGGTCAGCTGAACAGGTGTCTTCAACCATTATTTTGAACCCCTTACATCAAAGCTCAAAGTTACTCAGTGTTATCAGTTAGGTGCTGCTAAACCTACATTGCAATGTTCTAAACTCGGCAGTCAAAAGTTTGGGTGTAGAAAATGCTGAAGATTTAAAACATGTGATAACCAGCTTTAATTTTTAAATAATTTTAGTAAGCATTTATAATTATTTAACATGAATACCCTAATTAATTCCAGTCCACATTACAAATGTATTGATTAAACAGGTTTAGACTAAAAGCTATCACAAGCTGGCACATTTTCAGTCAGTAACAGATGTCATATAGCTTATCCCCTTTTTGTACTCTAAAATGAGCATACCGTACTTAACAAGAAATACATGAATTGTATCTAGCTTTTTATAATTTTTCTAACAGAAAAATAAAATCTGCTAAATTGTTATTTGTGGAGCTATTCAAACGTATTTTACTGTAATTTTAAAGGTGAAAGACCACTGAAGTCATGTCAAGAAATGGTAAAAAAAATGTTGACGATGGAGAGTCAAAAAGAGCACCAAGAAGAAATTAAAAAAATGTTCAGTGATAAAAATTACGATTCACCGGTTATTTCTAGCGGAAAGACGTTATCAGAGATATTGGGACCCTGTCACAGAGTGGCTATTGTTTTAAAGACTTAATAACATGCATTGAAAAGGCATGAAAAACAGTCATGACAATGCAACATTCTTCAGTCAGAAGAAGGATGTATGACTGAAGAACCCGAGTCTGATCCTTTTTTTAATAAGATGTAGCTGCCGCAATAGTATTGTAATATATAGATTTTAGGAAATTCAATTGTGACTGCTACCCACTTCATGTTGAGTATCGACCAAGTTATAGTCAAGATATCACCAGTTTTCTGATGGTCTTCACCATGATGTTTGCTTCTTACTACTGTTTCAATATTCAGTATCCAGCAATGATGGCAACAACACTGGAATCATGAAAATCAATTGCTGTGAACATGTTTGTTTATTACACACTGTGGAGAGTTCTCAAATGCTAGAGATCTAGACACTTTTATGGGTAGTGATATCTGACCAAAATATTACCAAAACAGCCAAGTTACAAAAGGGGATTGGCCATATAAAGATGTCACATGTCTCTGAGCTGGAGAAATATGCTCCTACCAGATGTCTCCGGTCTGGTGCACAGAACTGTGGCTCCTTTCTTCTAATGTGTGACTTTAGGCAGGCGTTCCTTTAGTTGTCTGGCTCCAATATTATGGAATGACCTTCCTGTTTATATCAGAGGAGCTGACTGCTTAAATAAATTGAAAGGACTCTTAAAAACCCATCTATTTAGTAATTTAGTATGAAATGGGTGTTTGCTCTTGCCATGATATCATGATGCTTACCGAGTGAAATGATGATTTTTTTATTATCCTAATGCAACTTTTATCACTTTTATATTTATTTATCTAGGTTACATTGTCTTACTGCTATTCTAAATAATATGTTTTTGTATCTTTGTACTTTATTTATTTAATCTATTTTAAAAACGTGTTTCATATCTATGAATGTTTTTTCTTATGCATGTTGTGCAAAGCTCTATGAGACGCCTTTGTTGGTGTGAAGGATGCTATATAAATTTACAAAAAAAGGCCAACACTATAAAAAGTTACAAAACACAAAAAGTTTTACATACAAATGCCATGCTTTTTCATATCTGTGAGCTACAGAACTAAGATTGGGTTTATGTATGAATGAAAGTGGGACCAAGCTGAGTGATTCCTTGTTCGGGAAAAAAAATCTCAGTATACACACTTTACATGTTGAATATGATACGTAGCAGTTCTGGTTTCTGATTAAGTTTAATGTGCCTGGGATGTATGGTGAAGCAGAATCTGTGCAAATCGAGGCCACATTTTCCCAAGTTACCTGGTACTTTGTGAATGTTTGGACAGTGCCAGTATCTGCAGAAGGTATGAACGTGACTTCAGCACAAAACAAGTCAGGTTTAATCGCTTCCAAGGCATCGGGAGACGCGTCAAAGATCACACTGAAAATTTCCATCAATGCATTCCATAACTTTACCATTTTCTGTCACATATTTACGATTAAGATTGTCAGCGTTAGGCAGTGTTTTAGCTGATGGACTGTGGCAATGTGCCCCGCCCCTGTGTGCAATTGTGTGTTATGTGTTGTATGTTGCGTGTGTAAATGTTGGTGTATAGTCATTGGTACACGGGATATAAACGGGTCTGTGTTTCACGTGTATTTAAAAAGTGTATATTTGTATTTAGGCACGGGATTGCACATCACGCACGTGCATTTAAAATATAATATGTGAACACGGGGTATTGATGCCACCCACTCCGGCCGTCTTTGTGACACGTGGTGTCCTGCGTGGGATCTACAGCGCCTCCAGGACTCAGGCCAGAGCAGGAACAGCATTCTTGGATTTAAAAAAAAAAAAAAAAAAAAAAGGAAAAATGGCAGAAGACGCGATCAAAGTGCGGGACTGGATGCTGGAAAATGCTGGGCTGGAGGCCCAGTCTATCCCAGTAGTCGTCCAGTTCCTGGAGTTTATGGATAGGGAACGATGGGAGGCTTATGCGAGGGTACAGACCGTAAGCACCTGGGAGGAAGGTGTGGGGTTGGTCCTCAGCTACCTGGAAGCAGTTATAAGTGGAACAGCAGCCCAGGTAGCAGGTCCACCAGCAGAGGAAGAATGCCTGCTGTCCCCGTCTCCACCAGCAGAGGAAGAATGCCTGCTGGTTTTGCCTCCACAGCCCAAGCGGGAGGAGCCTGAGCGTCCACAGCCCAAGCGGGAGGAGCCCGAACGTCCTACGCCTGAGTGGGAGGAGCCCGAACGTCCTACGCCTGAGTGGGAGGAGCCCGAACGTCCTACGCCTGAGTGGGGGGAGCCCGAACGTCCACAGCCCAAAAGGGAGGAGTCGGTGCGTCCACAGCCCAACAGGGAGGAGTCGGTGCGTCCACAGCCCAACAGGGAGGAGTCGGTGCGTCCACAGCCCAACAGGGAGGAGTCGGGGCGTCCACAGCCCAAAAGGGAGGAGTCGGTGCGTCCACAGCCCGAAGAGAGGGAAGTCGGGGCTTCCACAGCCCTAGGACCCAAGCTGCCAGCAGAGGGTGAATACCTGCTGGTCCCACCTCCACCAGCAGAGGGTGAATGCCTGCTGGTTCCACCTCCACCGCAGTGGGAGGACTGCTTGCCCCTCCCACCTCCACCAGCAGAGGGTGAATACCTGCTGGTTCCACCTCCACCGCAGTGGGAGGACTGCTGGCCCCTCCCACCTCCACCAGCAGAGGGTGAATACCTGCTGGTTCCACCACCGCCAGGAGCAGAGGAGCTGGAGCTGCCTCTGCCTCCACCACCGCCAGGAGCAGAGGAGCTGGAGCTGCCTCTGCCTCCACCACCGCCAGGAGCAGAGGAGCTGGAGCTGCCTCTGCCTCCACCACCGCCAGGAGCAGAGGAGCTGGAGCTACCTCTGCCTCCACCACCGCCAGGAGCAGAGGAGCTGGAGCTGCCTCTGCCTCCGCCACCGCCCGGAGCAGAGGAGCAGGAGCTGCCTCTGCTGCCCGTACCTCCGCAGGGAGTACGGTGGCCGGAGCCCCAGAAAGGGGAGCTGCCGGCCACGAAGAAGGGGGAGGAGGTCTGGAGACCACCAACCCCAGCAGCAGTTTCGCTGCCGGAGATCGTGGGGGAGGTCCGGAGACCTGCTCCCACTGCAGCAGTTTCGCTGCCGGAGATCGTGGGGGAGGTCCGGAGACCTGCTCCCACTGCAGCTTCTTCGCTGCCGGCAGTACTGTGGTCGGAGCCCCACCAAAGGGAGCTACCGGCTACAAAGACAGGGGGAGAGGTCAGGAGACCACTTTCCCCAGCAGCAGTTTCGCTGCAGGAGTGGACCAACAGGCTGTCAGCCGTGCCACTACCGGCAGGGGTGCTGACAGCATGGCCAGCCATGGGCCCACTGAAGCCTCCCTTCCCAGCCCGAGACTTTGTCCTGGACTGCTGGGTTTTTAAGGGGGGAGGTGGCCGTTGAGGCCATGTGTGCTGCGCACAAGGGGGGGTATATGTGGCAATGTGCCCCACCCCTGTGTGCAATTGTGTGTTATGTGTTGTATGTTGCGTGTGTAAATGTTGGTGTATAGTCATTGGTACACGGGATATAAACGGGTCTGTGTTTCACGTGTATTTAAAAAGTGTATATTTGTATTTAGGCACGGGATTGCACATCACGCACGTGCATTTAAAATATAATATGTGAACACGGGGTTTCACGTAATGAATTCACGTGCTGGGATTCAAGTGAGTAATTAATTAGTAATTGAATCCCAGCACAACAGTATAAATAGATGCACGTTTAGTCACTCGTGGTTAGGTGTTCGGGAGTGGAGAACGGGTGTGGAGAAGGAGAGTTAAAATAAGCGAAAAGATCGTAAATATAATAGTTGTTTGTACTCACCGTGTTTGTTTGTCTCCGTGCACCGTTTGTTAAGTGTTTAGTCCGTTTTGTTTATATGTTTCTTTTGGCTACCAGTGCCGTGTCCTGTTTTTGTCTGTTCAAACCTTTTATTTTCTGTGCTGTTTTATTAAATGCTGAGCGAAACCATTCGCTCAGCTCCACCAAAACCCCAAGTCTCTGTCTGTTTACTCCCTGCTTCTGGTCTGACGCCACCCACTCCGGCCGTCTTTGTGACATGGACACACTGTACTGTTGCATGAAGTCACCAGTACAAAACCCTCTGCAATAAACAGTGGCTGTCCTGCAAAGCACAGAGCTCTGACAAAATCATTAACACAGTCATGCTGCACTCCACGTGTAAAAGCAGCAGAAATGGATTGTTTGTCTCTCAGCTCACTTTCTTGTGTTAATGTTTAATGTGTCGTTTATTTTCAGTATGTTATTTTATTGTCAGCGCGAACATGTACCTCAATGCAGCAGTATTTGCAATGCTATGCATCCTCTGCCTTATATGGCCCTGTGACAGGGAGAGAAGGAATCTGTGCTGTAAATTTCCCTCACGACCAGAAAGGGCGCTGTGTAAGGTGGGTAGTACGCTTTTCCATAGATGGGCTGACTCGACGGTAGGTGGTAACCAGAAGTCGGCCATTTTGGGGCAAGCACGTAGCTGCGAGATTACTGAAAAACTCCACTGTGGTCAACATTTTCTCCCTATTCCTCATCCACTCAAAATATTATATTTTCTTGTAAGTATTTCAATTCAGTTTTTGATCAAGCGTGTTACTACGCCCAGCACTTGCCACAATAATCAGACTTTGATTGGCCATTGGCCAATAGAATCAGGTGATAATATGTTTGTGAAGAAACAGAGAACCAATCACGTGTGACGTTTGAAGGTTATTTGATCCTCTGTCTTAATGTACATGCTGTATCCTAGGATAGTGTAGAGCTGCTTATTACAATGTCGTAGTCAGACTAAAACAGCAGTTTAATCAAAATATTGTGCATTTCCTAAAAATAGTACTGAGAAAATACTGAATAGTAGACTAAAATTGGGTATAAATCAGTAAAAACCGAGGTTCAGTTAAAAAAATCCTGTAATTTTTCAGTAAAATTTGGAATAAACCGGAAATATGGAACACTACATATGTAGCACACTTGGCTGACCCTCACAATTGCTTTTGCTGCTGCTTGCATAGTGTACATCATGCATAACTATAAATACTCAATCATAAATTCTGAGGTAAAACTAATTCAAGCAAAAAAAAAAAAAAGTTTTGGCTAAATTATTATTATTATTTATTTCTTAGCAGATGCCCTTATCCAGGGGGACTTACAATTGTTTCAAGATATCACATTATTTTTACATACAATTACCCATTTATACAGTTGGGTTTTTACTGGAGCAATCTAGGTAAAGTACCTTACTCAAGGGTACAGCAGCAGGGTCCTCCACCGGGGATTGAACCCACGACCCTCCGGTCAAGAGTCCAAAGCCCTAACCACTACTCCACACTGCTTTTATCAGTGTCTTTGTTGGTTAGAACTAGAAGGCATAATCAGCCGAAAATTTAGTGTTTTATAGTTCTAAAAACTGTGTATGGCATCTAAGAACTGGAAATAGAGAACACCCAAACCCATATTCTGCTATTTATTCAATATATCTTAGAATGTAAAACTTGTAACAGTTGAACCAAATTCTGGTGTTAGAAATCCACTATAATCCACAATGCTGGGCTGAATGAGCTGTAAGACAACATGAAACTCATCAACTTTTTTGCACAAGCCAAAGTCTACTCAGCATTTCATTCATTGACTGTTCAAATCAAAAGAAAAGAAAGGCTTGCCAAAATAAGTAGGATTAATATTGAAGATGGCATTTCTTAGCTGAGTATGCATATAATATTTACAGCGAGAAGAAAATTCTGTTACTACATCTCTTGTGTTTTTATTTTAAACAGTATATATAAGTTTAAAGCTCAGTTTCAGGTCAAACCTTTGGCTGGGGTGGTTCATAAATATGCAAATCAAAGCTTGAGTTTGAGCAAGCTGACAAGTAATAGCTACAAACAATTATACTTCCATAAATCACAAATGGGGAAAAAAAACCTATATGAGTTTTCTTTCCCCAGGCAATCTATTCTAATTTGGCTTCCATCTTAGAATCTCAGTTAATCCAACACAACATCTGCCTTAGCCACTAGTTGTTCGAACCAAATAAACTTCATCTTTAATCATTTCACAGCTCCCTACTTTTCATAAATATGAACTTATTAGCTTGCTACTATAGCAACTGCCGCCAGATCTAGTAAAAAATTTAAAAAATCCTTCAGACATCAATGTCTCCTTTACCTCCAGCAATTTGGATCCTGAAGTTTTTTATTAGGGCTTAAATTGTCACACTTTGTTTTTTGTCATTTCTTGCCCCCACACACAAATGCTCCTCCTAATGCTATGTTTTGTACTGAAACTAGAATTCTATATGTACTGTGCTACTCCATTATAATGCAGTTGTTGGGGTCCATATTTAGGAGACCGCGTTATTTGTGTTTCACTTTATAACGAATACTGGCATTTTTGTTCCCAAAATGATTCACAATGTTCACAAGCCAAATTAATATTGTAGCATACGGTGGAAAATGATGGAAGCAGACACACATAATTTACTCGAATCCACGGTTTATTGGGACGATTATTCACGGCCCCTGCGAGCCTGGGCCACATCAAAAACAATAGTCTTGCACTGTCACAGCAGCTTGTCTCACTCGGCTCTACCCGTGCTGATGTGGGTCCCCCACTATATGCTTTCATGTCCCTGCCTCCCATGTCACCCGCCAATCCTGGCTGAGGCAAGCTTACCACTTCCCTGCTAACAAACACACAAACTCACACACACACACACACACATGCACACACACGAACAACAGGGTCCGTAGACTAGTCCTGCAACAGTATAAATCCTCGGACGTTACAATATATACAGTATAATAGAAACTGCTGCTTAAGTTTGCATTTTCTTACTGCACCGCATCGAGTTTCATTTTAATAGAGAAAGATTTTCGTTTTTTGCTGTCTGCCATGCGTCGTACTGTATATCTGGAACATTCATCCAACATTTGCGAGTAAAATTGCATTATGGAGGAATGGGAGCTATGACCTTACCGTGTTCTAACTGATTCTGCATTATAACAGGTTATAACAGGGTAGCACTGTACTTGGTGTTACTGAACACGCTGTAGGGTTTAAAACACAACACATTACTTTCCCTAGCTTTCTGCTTTGTTATATGTATTCCAGCAATATCTTTTTCAACAATCGTAAATGTTTCGATATTTTCATTAACATATCCCTCATCATAAATCAGTTTTGACTAGTTACTTTCGTTTAAATTTGTTATGCAATCGGGTCTTCTCGTCAAAATGATGCTAAATGAACAAATACTGTGTCAACCTTTCGGAGTCCTGAAGAGGATAGGGTCAGAGAGCGGGCCAACCCCCTTTGCATTCTTGGCTTGGATGCGGAAATAGTAAACCGTGTCCAGGGTGAGGTCCATGACCTGGTGCGTGAGCCGGTCACCACTGATAGACTCCATAACCCAGTCATCAATGGGCAGGTTTTTGTCCAATGTGTAGAAAAGGATGTATCCTGGGAAAAGATCACACAAAGAAACGTCATGAGGATGAAACCTTAATAAGTTTCAGAATTCCATCAACACACCTTACTGTCTAAGAAAGTGTTGAATTATGTTTACATTTGTTTTATAGGGCCTTTTTTAATGAACTTATTCCACAGTTGAATCAACGCTTTAGTAATGTGATCAGAGCTCTTTCTATGGCCATCCCAGACATTTAATGAACCATGGCACCATTGTGAACCAGTTTCATTAATAACATAACAGTCAAACACTGCCTGTAACATACGGCCATGTTGAGAACCTCAATAATCTGATAGCGAATATTTGTTGAACAACCATTGTTGAACATGGTTTTAACATTGTTTAACATTATACAAATATCCACAATGTAGGCTGCTGATGTGAGAACCATCTGTAATCTACCACCTTCACACATTCTGACCTCGTAGGGGATGACTTACACAACTTTTTTTTTTACATGCACACAACAGAACCATTTTCTCTCTCTCACTTGTACTATGTATGTATGACCCTTGATGTGCACCAAGATTTCTGAAAGGCATATAGTTTAATACTTTTCACACCTATACTTTCAATATTAAAACACCTTCTTACAACACATTCTGCACTAAAGAAAACCTTTACTACAGCTCAACACAGCATCTTGAAAATTCATTTATTTTCAAAGGGAATTTTCTTTTTTCTGAGCAGCATGGTGAAGTGCATAACTGCACAGTTACCATGGAATTATCACCTGTGCTACTAGAAACAAACAATAAAACAAATTGTCCTTGCTGGAAAGTATGAATATAGAATTATTTTATTTATTATGCTTCAGCAATCTCTTTCCATACCAAAAGCAAATTATGCTTTTTACCTCAATGATCTGGTCAATGTTTATTACAATACATGTCCACTATGTTTATTATACCTAAGGCTGTATTTTATTTTTTTATTTTTTTACTGTTATCACAGGTTTCACGATTTCCATGTAATATGCATTTCCCAGTGAAAATTCCCATTTCTGAAAGAAAAGTGTAAATATACGTATTTTATATCAAAATGAAATACAGCAAACGTTTGCCTTATTGACGCACAACCTGTTACACTGCATTTAGGAACCTGGTAGGCGGTTTAGTTAGATTCCGGTAAATGATTGAACACACTGCATAGAGCTGCACGATTTCTTTAAGATGTCTTCAACGAAAAAGATACCAGCTGCATCAAAGATCAAAAATATTTCTGCTTAAGATCGCTCTGTCCAGTACAAGAAGGGGACATTACACGTGTCTGTTGTTATTTTAACATGTACTTATGTACTTATGTCTTTATCTTGTTTGATAATTCACTGATGGTGAAAAAAGAATGCATTTAAAAGGTGGACATAAAAAATGAAATATTCTGCAATTTAGCATTTACTGTCAGGTAAGCATTTAAATATTTAGGAACATTTGTTGTATAATAACTCAAGATAAAATGATCAGTTTTGAACGTGACAACACCATTTTCTGCTTTAATACATATTTTGTTTAAATCGTTAAGTATGTGTTTATCTTTGTATGCTTTACAACACCTCGTTAAACCTTCAAAAAGGTGACATAAAAAAAACAAATAAGGCTTAAGTTCTGGGTGAAACAAGGACAGTAAAGGTGACACACAGTAACTCTACTTTGGAGTGACCCAAATAAGATGTCCAAGGGTAGCTATAACTTGAAGGGTAATTCAACCAACCACTACTAACAATGCATGACACACAGCATCTTACCTGTGATTTTTCCATTGGCCTCCAATGGTGGCTGCCAGCTGATGATGACGGCCCGAGGTTTCCCCTCCCTGTTGATTACAGTGAGATCCTTTGGGGCAGAACTGGGAGCTAAAAAACATAAAGGCATTAAGTAAATGGATCAGGGAAATTGCATTAAAGATCTTTTTTTTCACCTTCATAAATGAATGCCATACTCTGTAAGGGCTGAATTTGCTGGTGTAATTAATTTGAAAGACAGGTTCATATTAACCTGAAATATGAAGTCCTTTTTTGTGTGTGCATCAGCTTCTATTTGTTCACTGGTCTACTTTTTTTGTTAACCGTTACTTTTTAATTGTTCTTATGGAATACACCTCAGCAGACACTCATGTAAAACACAATATTAAGAATATTTCCACCAAGAATAATCTACCTTGAAACGAGCTGTTTCCATTGCCGTATCATTTACATAACTAAGATGGACCAGTCTCAGCTCATACCAAACAGATGGCTCAAAGAAAGATTTGCGGAAAAGGAAAATCGAAATATCCAACAGTGCCAAATAAAGGAGACTTCATAAACATCTTAATTGTAAACAGGGGAGATGTGACACTCCAGTTGCATATTTCAACCTGCATGGTGCAGAATAACTTATATTTAACCATTTGAACTTCACTTAAAAAAAAAAAAAAATACAACAGTTGTTTTACAGAGCTTTCAAACTGGTTACAAGTAATGTCATCTTGCTACTGTACCTGGCTTGGTAGAAAACCTTGGAGGTCAAAGGCAACGGAGGTCATACATCTTTAAGAAGTAATAATTATAGTTCAGTAATAGTGTACAGTGTGTAGCATTCTCTTTGGGTATGCTGCACGTAGCAACACTTACTGTAATTAGAATTAAATACCAAACTGAAGTGTAAGCAAAAGATAAAACACATACCAGCTTCATAGGTTGTCGCATGTGCAGTCATACTCCATGTGCTTGACTTTCGACCTTTCGTTACCATGACAGAAAACTCGTACATGGTGTTGGGTTTGAGTCCTGTGACGGTGTGACTGAGGGCTGTGGTGTCTGCAGACTAGACAAAAAGTCCAACATTTAAGGAACTGATGGTTTTTAACTGTTTCAAGGACTTCTAGAATTATGGGATCATAATTACATCCAGTCTGCAGGGTGTTGGATTTAGGTACTGGCACAATTTAAAATTATGCAATTAACAAAAAAACATAGGGGGTGCTGCTGAAGCCTGCATCGCATGGTAAATTAACAATGTATGTGTTAACATCACTGGGTAAATCACTGGGTGATACAATATTGAATGAATAGGCTGAGATCTCAAACACACAGCTTTATTGCTCCTCATAGTTAATTACCATGTCATATGCACATATGGGCTTCAACAGCACATTTAGTTTATTACATCATCATGTTCCCCATGGCTTGTTTGGGGCCAGTACCAAAATTTTTGGCTTGGTTTACATGCAAAAATAAGTTTCACCTCTTTCTCACGTTATTTTGGTAGTATCTTTTGGGCAATTTGGGTTTACATGTAGTTTTCTACTAGAGAGAGAAGTTCTCCTTCAAAATTCAAACAAACTAATTCATATTAAAATATGGGAGTGTATATTTAAATATTTATGCCAGTGTTCCAATTTGACCATGTGTGACTACTGATATTGTGTAGTTTTCTTTGACTGGGTTTACAAGATGTTTTTAAGTTGTGTTGAAGAATCGCAAGTGAGCCTGCCTCATTTAGCCACCAAAAAATATAACAAAAAGAAGTGAGGGAAACAAAACAAAAACCCAGACATAGTGCTACATGAGTACAAAAAAATACCAACATACCATAACACAGCACTCTGTACTATCTATGTATTATTAACATTTTTTTACATTCTACTAGTAGAATGTTGTTCTATTTTTTGTTACTGGAGATCCAGTATACCGGTAGTCCATAGTAGATGATGTTCAGCCCCATATTTGTCTTTTTGCGAAACCACTTTTTTTTTCTTTTTCATGTTTTTGTTTTTGTGAAACAAATCTTGCTCTATGAATTTTTTGATTTTATTTTACTTCAACTCTATACATGGTCAGTCACTCAAACCTGGTGCTGAGGTCAATAGCCTGCAGCAAAAATATAGGAGAGCACTGGCATGAATTCTCAGCTGTGCTAATTTTATGCATTTTGGTGTATAAGCACTCCTTTTTTTGTCTTTCATAGGAACCCACGATAGGCTACTTAAGCCTAGTGTACAATGAATTGCATCTTATTGCTAAGGGACAAAAAGTCTAAACTTAACGCAATAGCTATCCGATCACCAAACATGAAAATAACAAAAGTGTGTAAAGGATAAAAAAAAAATCTGTATATGCTTTCGTTATGTATGTATTTATTTAACTTTGTAGTAGCTTCAGTATTTTTTTATAACCTTGCTTATAAAACAACTAAACTATAAAGCATTTATGAGTCACCTGCAAATGGCAATAATTTGAAAACACTGAATAAATGGTGTGACATAAAAATAAACATTGAATGAAGAGGTCTCTAAACCTTTCATACTGTATGCTTGTTTTTTTTCAAAATGGTCACAATGTTTGGCAGGGTTACTTCCAGCAGATCTCAGTTGTTAATTGCGTGGTATGGCCTTCAGTTATAGTAGAAAGTTGTGTCACAAACAGGATCTTCACTGCTGAAGTCTTGTAAAAATTTCAAACTTGTTGCCATACCAGGGCGAGAGATGATTTACCCTTTTTAGCCGTACCATTTTTTGGCAGTGCACTTAGCGTAAGGAATATGCGCAGTGTGTGCACGCTGTCAATGGAGAGAGAATTTGGCGTTTCTAACTCAAATGCATGTAAACCAAGCCTATGTCTGCTATATAATCTATGTTATACATGTATAATCTACAGTATGCACACAGCATGTGTGGAAGAAGAAGAAGAAGAAGAAGAAGAAGAAGAAGAAGGAAAAGTGCTACCTTGTATTTGCCGCTGGTGGAGTAGCTGGTCTTCCATTTGACAGTGTAGAAGCGCACCTCGGTCATCTTCTGGTTCTTGGACATTGAATTGTCAGCCCAGCTGACCCGTACAGAGTCAGGGGTGAGTGCCACAGCCTGCACACCTACAGGTGGGATCATGGGGGTGGAGGTATCTGGGACTGGGGTAGGGAATTTATCAAACAAATGATACAAATCATCTGTTGGGTCAACAGGGTCTGGGTCGCACATGCACAGAGAGCCAGAGAATCATGCACAAATTAAATTGGAACAATAATAAATCAAAAATGAAAAGCAGCCATATTCCACAGGGTGAGAATGGGCGGTCAAGAAATGGGGTGGGAAATGGTGGAGAAGGGCAGAAAAAAATCCCATTAATCTAGTTAAGTACATAAAAAGAGAACGACGCCAGTGGAGCTAAATCAAGTGAAAAGAAATCTTAACAAATCCATACACAGAGTGATGTACAGAACAGTAACCAAATAAAACAGGTTAAATTAGTTTAGCAACGTTATGAACATGGGCTTTTCAGCCTGTAACCAGAGCTGCCAAATACCTTGAGGATAGTCTCATTTATTGCTTCAATTTGCAGCAGAGTTTAAAAAAGTAAATAGGTATATGCATTCGGCAGTCCTTAATTGGTTTTGACAGTACACTGATTAGGACTGAAAGGAGCATGAAACAATCTTTCACATATAACAAAGATATATCCATGTATTTGACTTTCAGAAGCTAGAATTTAAAGCTAATTTGTTAAGGTTGAACTGTAAAATATGAAGGTATTCTAATGTTTACATTACTTTCCTGAAACTGATTTTTAAATGCTTTAAAAAATACCAATAATAAAAGGCAGACAAACTGCAGAAATACACTATGCTATGTTCTATGCATTCCAATTATTCACATGATCAGGAATGTGTTCTCAAAAGTGCTCTGAGTGCTTTCACTGCTTTTGGTTTCCAAACACAGAGGCCTGATAATAGATCATTAATAAAGGGTATTTTCCTTTTAAATATACTTCATACTAGTGAAGCTTGCCTAACAGTTTGCCTTGAGCATGGTACATCATTTGGCTTTATTTACTCTGTGCCCAGGGGGTCTGTTATTGGCTCTTCCCAAGCTTGTATTGTGACTGTGTGAATTCTGTTTTTATATGACTCAGTGATATTTAAATGGAAACTAATGTAAATGTGTATAAAATAAGGACAACAGTCATTAGCTGACACACAATGAAAACCATAAAATGAGTATTGAACACTTCTAAGGGTTAAAACAGTGGAATTCATAAGTGCTATGGGACACACAAATATTATTTAAGGCTGTTGGGATAGGTACAAAGGCTTCTTCCTGTTCCAGCTGTTTATTTCAACACAGACAGGAGCAATAATAAAACACTAGATTTTTAAATATGCATTTATCCACAAAGCAACATAGATTTGCTAATAAAATAAAGTCTATTCTATGCCAGTCTTACTTTCCAGCTCACAGACAGATGCCACAGATATAATTAGTTATTGTATTACGTTTGTTAATTTATATGATGTTCAGCAGGTTTCTACATGCTAGGTTTGGTTCATATCTCAGCATTCCTGCTTCTTTGAAATACTGGCCTTCAGACCTACATCAGTAACCAGCTTGAGATAACTATTCAGCCTGGGTAACATAAAAGACTTTATGGGGCCTGTTAACTCTGTGTCTCATACTGCAATTGTTCAAAACCCATTCAGAATCACGATAGGTGGCTTTGACTCACACTCTATACAGTGTAGAATATACTGTGTAGTTAGGATAGTGCATCTATTTCAAGACCAGGCTTTTCTTATTGTACTGCTGTGTAAAAGGAGGTGAAATCACTTATGCCTGCAGGGTCAGTTGCTGAACTTCAATACAAAACTGAGGCACCTGGCTCCTAGCTACTGTATATGGTCCTTTTAGTTCAGCACCTAAGCAAATTAAATGTGGAAAACAGTGCAAACTGATGGGAATGCTGCTTTTCCAGTGGCCTAATTTCTGTCCTGGGGCCCTTGATTTCAGGACTTCCACAACCTCTTTCAGTGCGCAGTATATTTGCATTATAAAAACAAACATACTGTACTGTGAAACCTGAATGTAATGGAACTTCTGTGGTCGCATAAGGCAAATATCTGCATATTCAATGTGCCTGTGTTATCATTCACAAAAAACAAAAATCATTCTGTGGTTTACTGGCTGTTAACTACAAAGTGGCCACTTAGGTCAAGTGACAGTGACATATTTTTTTCCTGTATTTGTTTTTAACATACCTGTCATAGATCTGGTAACTGCACTCTCATAGAGAGGAACCCCTTCTCCTGCATTGTTGAAGGACTTCAGGGAAATAACATAATGGGAGCTTGGCTCTGTTGAACAGAAAAAATAGACTGTTAATTTAGCACACATTCTACAAAGACAAGTTACACCAGTATGAAGTAGGGATGACATAGGGTACTCGGGTATCCGGTTCTCGAGATATATCCCGAATTCATTTTCAGGATTCGATTCCTCTTTAAATCCCTTTTTGATAAAATCGAAAGTCTCAGTTTTCCGTGCAACCTGTTGTAGTGGAGCCACTCGACTTGACTGGCTAGACCAGTGGTTTTCAACCTGTGGTATGCAAACCTTTACTGGTATGCGACAGGCTTGCCACTGGTGCGCACCGACAGTTCTTTATGACGATATGATTCCTCAAAACACAATGCTCTGTCAATCGCACCATCGTGTATCAATCTGTTTGTACCACTGAAGCACAGAGAAATGATAAATTATAATACAGAGCTCCAGACTGCGATTAAAATGGTTAGAAATGCAAAAAAAAAATGCAGCATCTCCCTTTAAAAGCAAGTGTCAATATTTAAGAATGCAAGATGATATATATATATATATATATATATATATATATATATATATACACACAAACACACACACACACACACACACACACACACACACACACACGCACACAAACACACACACACACACAATGAAAGTAAAGTCTCTATGGCAATGCAAGCGTTCAAATTTATTTCAGCCAAACTATATTTAAATGGCTTACCAAACGAAATTCATCATTTTGCTTCAGCGGTTTAAATATTTGACTCCCGCTCATTTATATTCTTCATCAAAATCTCTTTATTGATTAAAAAAAGGACATAGTTGTAAAACAAACAATGCGTTTCGACACTAACGTGTCCTCATCAGGTATATTAACACCTGCAGAATGCATGAACCCCAGTTTCTTGCAACAGTTGTGATGGTGACCAAACTTGTGAGTTCTGTTATATAAAAAAGTAGCTTAAAATGAACAGTTTAGGAAATGTAGAACAAGAACAGCAACAAATAAAATACACTTAAGGTTTGTGTCTTGCACACGTGCCATTAACAAAATGCTCTGAAAACTTAATGTAATTAAATCAGGGCTGTAATGCAGCAAAAGGAGAAAGAATTAAACAAACAAGTACTGAGCCTGTACGTAATTGAAAAAGCCAAAGAGCTGCAATATGCCTTTTGCTTAAATTGAGGTCTTCTTCATGTCAGATTCATACATTCTGAAATCAAAGGCCATTCTCTTTTTGTTTCTCAATCAAAATGTCACTAGTGAATTACACATATATAATAAAAGTTAAATCTGGTCCAATGCACACACTTCAGTTCTGCAGCACTATTTGATACTCAAGGAGCATGAGCTGAACTTCATTAGCTTAAGTTCATAATTTATCACTGCAGACTGCTTGGTTTATTCTTTAAAATAAAGGACCTTCAGTTTAAGAATCCACAGGTATATAACCCTGTTAATTACCTTTTTTAATGAAATATCCTACGCAATTTTACAGATACCAGTTTTAATTGCCTGTGTGCCAGGCATAATGGTATCTCAAATGATCTACTCTAAAAGGCATTACACTTTGAAATTAAACAATTTCAAACTGTGCTCTCTCTGCATGCACATTTTAAGTATTTTTTCCCCTTTTGTCTGAAAGGACACTTCTTGCACACCTAGCATCTTTTTTTTAAAGAAGAACACGTGGTAATTATTTCACAAACAGGCGACATCTTACTGTTGTTTCCAAGAGATTGGTAAGATGTGGTAGTTTTTATTGTTAGAAAGAACAACAGCCAAATGATAGGCTTGCATTCATTAATATTTCATTTTGGTAGCAAGGACATCTGTTAAATGTTAACAATCTGTGTAAAATGTTCATGTTTCCAAAGTAACTGTAAATGCTTTTTTTATTTCATTTCCAGTTCAGTTGTTTTCCTATTACATTTTTTTTTTACTAAAGTCAATTATTTTAATTAAAATATACGTGCTTACATAGAACTCAAAATGAGTACCGTTTGGATATAAGAAACAAAGGGAAGTATGGCAATTGCTTTGTCTGGTTTTGATTACATTATTTAAAAGAACCATAAAACATCACACTCTCTAATTCTGCACAGGGAGCGCTGGGGTATTGGTATGTTAAACAGCATAAACCATTTGTAAAGGACCCAGTAAAAAATACTGTATCATATACCTTTCCCTTTGACAGAAAAACTATGAAAATGGTAACAGGTGGCATTATACAAATACATCTGCAGTATTGTACTTCTGATTGCCCTCCTTTGATCTTGGTTAATAGGGTTGCCAAGTCATATTGCCTCCTCAACCTGTTCCTTACATTCTTTCCTGCTGTACATGGGGATAGCAATAAGTCATTTTCAAATTGCCACAGCAAAATAGCACTGAAAATAGTTATTTGATGTTACATGTAATGCAAGCATCTAATAAATTGAGATGATTCAGTTTATAGTTATTTTATTCAAAGTCATTCAAAGTTCCAGACAGCATGGGCTTTTTTGAAAAGCAGCTTTAACGGCTCTGAGAGAGGATTGGGTGAACAATGATTTGTAATACAAAGTTACAGGACAAAGTGAGATAGGCAGGTACAATACTGTATTTACAGCATACAGCATTCCAGTGGCACTTAAAAATAATGTGTATTTTAAAATGAGTTTCCATGCATAAGCTATGTGTTTTTACCATAGTTTATCCTACCGTATATGTCTGTTGTTTACGATGCTTTGCCACATTTTGCTATGATTTTACCTCAGGAAACCACAATTACATTGCAAACCATTCAAGGTACAGTATATTACCTAAGATTATTTGTTTTAAAAAAAGATTGTTTTTACTAACACGATTAAAATACATTTTACATTATTATTTAAACAGGAAGGTAATAATTGCATCTGACTAAAGTAGCTTATACATTTAGACTCATTCGTTTCTAGTGGGTTATGATAATTTAAATAGTAGCAGTACTTCACGTTTTTAAAGGATGTGTTACTTTTTTGTTTTAGAGATGAACCAGTTATCTTCTTGTGTAAGGTAGTTAATCCATTTTTAAATACAATTGTTGTAAAATTAACATGTTTCTGTGAGTAACAGAATCATGTTCTTAGCAGACTTTTTTTCTACCCCTACAAATATCAAATAAACTGAAAGTAGGTTTTTGTAACTCCAGGGGAAATATTTCAATTCCAGAAAGATTAATGGATTTCTCAGTTGAAGTAGAAGGGAGCTGTAAACTACAAACTCCATAGTTTTAAGGATGAGTTTATGTAATTACAGTCAATTCCAAGCCCTGCTGAGCATGCGACTCTATCTTCATATTAGATTTAAGGATGTATATGAAATATGAAGGAAACTGATGGCAGATACAGTCTGTGGTTAAATCTTTTTATTTCTTCAAAACTGGACATCAGCCTTCTCTCTATAATTGTAACCATATAGCTTATACAGACAAGACCAACAATTCCCATACTTCCTCAAGGCTAAGACTATATTAATAATCTTCCACCATCAGAATGCTGCTATTTAAATTGGAATGTATTGGGGAATTTAAAAAAAAAAATCCCCATAGGCTGGGCAAGCTAAAGTTTGTTTATGACATGTTTCATTAGGACTGCAGTAAACTCACCCAATGTACAATTAAGGAAGGCATATTTTAAATTTGGAGGATTTATTGCAGTCACTTTGTGCAAACAATATATTAACCGCACACTGGAAATTCAAGCGCCCGTTACACAGTCTATTAAAAAAAAAACTAAAACCAAGAAACATTTCCACCTACCTAGATTTTCAATGGAGAAGTAGCGCTGCTTGCTGTCCACTCTGACAGTCTCGGCATAGGGACTGCCCACCCCATACCCAATGATGTAACCCCTGACCACAATGCTGGGGTTCAGCGGGGGTGTCCAGCTCATGACAATGCTGGTGGTCAGGGGTCTAACGTGGAGAGAACTTGGCTGATCTGGCACCTGGGATTCTGAAATGAACCCAGAGAGAACACGATTGTAGCACTCAAATGGAAGATTTAGCTAGCAGCGTGCAGGGGCTCGGGAACTAGGGCTTGAAGTACAGGGGTGCTGTGCCCTGCTGGTGCAATGATAAATCCTGCTAGTTTCGTGAATCTTGTGAGACATGCGTGCATTGCACTGCACCTTTTTACATGGCTTTTGAACACAACGATAATAGATAATCAGCACTGTCACAACAGGGACACGGTTGCACTCTCTCAAGAGCTGGTTAGTGGTCGGAACGCATTAGAAGCTTGTATACTGTAGAACACCTATTGAAAATGTTCCCAAAAAGAATATCAGATTTGTTGATCATTCTCAGCAGCACCTCCTGCAAAAATCAGCTAGTCACAAATGCCGTTAACTGCTACTTTGTGGAGCAATACTAAAAACACACATTTTGGATGCTAGAATATAAAATTCATCAGCATGACACTGGAGCGCAAGTCAACCTTTGGAGTCTTCTGACTGGCCTTATCTGCAACAACTACTGTAAATAAAATACTGCTCTTCAACCTGTTTTTACAAGTAAATATTTCTAAATAGCTGAATTTAAGTGGATCATAAAAGTATACGCTACTTTTCGATTTGTTTGCTCTAGCATGTTAACATTGTAGCAATGACTGGTTGAAGATTGTTTTACTTAAATAGAGTTGATGCTGGCTTCATTTTATTAACATGTTTAGCATAGTAGCAACCGAATCCATGGCTTCCATCATATTTTGTTCAATGGCTTTCAGTTTTGTTCAATGGCTTTCAGCACCCCCACTATAAAAACTGTTCCAGAGCCACTGGCAGTGTGATCACTAACTGCAGATAGCTGGTTTTGACATTTAGGCATTTATATGATAGCAAATGCACATTCAATGGAAGATAAAACTATGAAAAACAAAATGCCTTCAGGACTTTCTAATAGTTTTACATCTGGCCTGAAGGGTGTCCTTGAAACACATCATTCATCAACATGTTCAAGTGTTTACAGGGCAACCCTTCATTTACAAACAAGTGTCTGAAGTTATTGATGAATCACATTACATACTGTATGTTAAACAAAAAAGTCTGATAAGCAGTATTCCTTTTTGAGAATCTCAATTGCTAAATAGCATGTTTGACATGGATTTATATTATCAAAACATTATTAACTGGCACTCTATTATTGATGTACATGCAGTTTTTTTTGGTATTGCTTTCAAACTTGAGGACATTGCTTTTATAGTTGCTTTATGAATTTGGAGACCAGCATCAGGAGGGTCCAAAAACTTAAAAACCTGGCAGTTTTTTTACTAAACGCCCATGGGCATGCTGCAGCACTGAGATACGGCAGAAGGTCAGAATGAAAGGGTAATTCTATTTACCATCTAGATCATTCTCTGGAGTTTCTGCTGTGTACCATTCTGTGGAAGGGCCCGTCCCAATCACAGTCATGGCAGCCACCTGGAAACTGTACTGACTTCCTTTCTCCAGCCCTGATGAGAAAGAGAGAGAGTGAATCAATTACTGTGATGTGTTCTTGTGGCAATGTGGCCACGCCCTTGTGCGTAGTTTATGTTTATATGTTACGTGTTGTGTGTAAATGTTGGTGTATAGCGATGGCTGCACGGGATATAATGGGTATGTGCAGCACGAGTATTTAAAATGTATAATTGTAGTTAGGCACGAGGATTGCACACTTCACATGCAGATAAAATGTGTATAATGTGTGTCACGGGATTGCACTTAATTAATTCACGTGCAGTTGTACCGAGATTCCAATTGAATGATTGACTAGCAATCGAGTCTCGGTACAACTGCATAAAAACAGCATTTTTTCACTCACTCTGGGTTGTTGTGTGTTCGGTGAGTGGAGAACGGGTGAGGAGAAGGAGGAAAGAAGTAAAGGAAAGGGAAGTAAAGTAACTTAAACTAAAATAACCATTTACTTCACTCACCGTGTTTGTTTACCTGTTCGTTTTGTTTACCTGTTTATTTTGGCCGCAAGTGCCGTGTACTGTTTTTTGTGTTCTCTTATTTTGTTTATTAAATGCTGAGCACAACCAAGTGCTCAGTTTCACCAACCTCACTGTCTCTGTCTGTTCTGTGTTTCTCCCGGTTTCTGGTCTGACGTCACCCACTACAGCTGTCTTTGTGACAGTTCTTTATAGAGGATTACCAACTATCCCTAACTGTGAAGGACAGCACCTGTCAGGTTCAAATCTACTCTACACTGAACTGCATTTACCATTGATATAAGGCATCTCATTTTTCTCTATGTGGGGGATGACCTTGACAAATAATAATTTGTATATTTGTGGGTGTTTTTCAATGGATTATTTGGGATATTGTCGAAAGTCACTGATGCAAGGGTCCACATGAGCTAGAATGACACATATACAAAATGCATGCCATAAGGTCCGAAGAGGACAGGTATCTAAATACACATATATTAAATAAAAACTCCTGCTTTTACCAAAGTGTAAGATGTAATGGAACTCTTCTAAATGTTAAAGATTAATTGCTTTCGACTTGTGAGTATAAAGCTATGCATGTGATAAACTGCCATCCAACATCCTACATGTAATCACATTTAGGAGTCACCCGGCTCTGCGAGATAAAGCAGATTAACAGTTCTGTAAATCTCAAATAGTTTATAAATTGGCTTCCCTTCTGCATTGGTATAACTATAACGCTAATGTCTTTGAACAGTTGCTCTTTCACGTCTCTTGCAGCCTTGTGCTAATAATAAAGAAACTTGAGCCCAGCATATTAGTTTCAACTAGGTAAGTGATAATGAGTTCAGCTATGAGAGCTGAAAAGCACTTAAGCATTTTTATAGTGATATGTTTTTTTTCTTCTTTTTAAAGAAAAGGCATGTTTGTAAAGGACAATACAGCTGCATTTTCACTGACTGGACTCGGTAGTTTTACCCCAGCTGCAGTAGGGGCACTTCATTAACAGTGCAGGTCTTCATTTCAAACAATCATTATTGAAAGAGTCTGGATACGATATAACACCTGCATGTACAAAAAGATTATTCCAAAGGGGTTGTTTTGTTGTTCATATCTCATGGTCTTATAATTTTTATTTTTTTTTATCCAACACAGAGTGTTACATAAGTGCCCCGGACTGAATTTGAGAGCACTTAATGAAAAATAAGGTCAATTATATGCACAGAAAAAAAAAAACAACATGCTTTTATTAACTGAAAAATACTGGAATGTATTTTGATGTGTTAGTTCAGGGGGGTTCAAGACTTTCATGTAACAAGGTCATCTATTAATAAATAATGAGCAGCTACCTGTAAACAGATACCAAAGGTTATTTGGCTCAAGCGTTTCTTGTTCTCCTCTGCGCCCAGTTTTTCGGTGTCGGATTTTGTATCCAGTGATAAAGCCATTTTGCATGTTTGAGGGTGGAGGCATCCAGCTGACTTTAATACTCTGAAATGAAAAGCATCAAGAAGAAATCAGACAGACCCTCCATACCTCTGCAACGAAGGAACTTTATTTGAAATGACGTTCGGCCATAATTGATGGGGTGCTTTGAGTATTAAGTGTTTCAAGTATATTTAAAATGTAAATTATTATTATATAATTAAAATATTATGAAACTTTGTTGTAACTCATAGGGATGTTTCACATAAAAAAGTCCATCTCAAACTTCATTTGCAGTTGCCCTAGTTCACTCTTTCAGATGATTCCTGTAGTAGATGGAGTTCATAATACAAGCTTTCTTATAAAAACATATATAAACACACCGCTGAGAGAAAAATAGGTATTAAAGTCCTGGGTTACCATATAAGGATTATTAAAAGTACATGTGCAGCATTTTTCTGTCTAGTAATGGACCTATAGCAGTCTGTTCATAGACTGCAGATACTGTAGATTTAAAATCACAAGGCTGGCAGTCTACACACAGTATACACAGTATATTTTTGTGATTTGTCGCAGCTTTACTAAATCCTGTTGCTTAAGTAAGCCTTACTTTACCGTAAATTGCCTTATTGAAAACCTTTGAATTCTATCCTTCAACATTAGTGATCATATCATCATCAGCGTGACAGCTACAGCTAAATTAGTGTCAAGCTCTGGTGCCACAATGTAAATTGAAAGGATGTTAAAACCAAGACAGGTATTTATTGTGATATAAGAAGGATTTGTATACTTTAGCCAGAATAAATGTCATTATTGTGGTCAGTAATGTGACCCTCATCTGTGTCATGCAATGGTTTGCTTGCATGCATTTGTTAGAAAACATGAGCATATGTTCCTGAGTAATGCAACTAAACGTTTTTTTTTTTCTGCTCGCAATGCGGGTCACTAATGACTGAACATGTACATGACATGAGCATATGTCATTGAGCAATGCTGTTAAATAAACCATTTAGTAGGACACGGATGAGGGCCATAGCAATGGCCAAATTATTATTCTGATTTTGTAAACAGGTCTCAGACAAACTAGCTATGTTCCTCTTTGGTCCTATGCTGTTTTCTATATAGCAGGCATAATTTCACTATATATCGATTACCTCTTGGGTTATATTGGTTTTCTTGTGTGTGAGTATTTTCATCTCAAGAGACAGATGAACTCTCTCAAGAAAACACAGTTTAGGACAATATTTGAAGTATGCTGTTATCATTTGCAATATGATTTTGCTCAAATGGTCAGTGGCAATGTATTAAGTTGGACAAGTGGACATCTATTTCTTAACAACTGCAAATAAACAGTCATATGCTTCAAATTCATGGATATTCATTGATATTCTACTGTACTGGTAAATTGTACAATATAATATTCACTCACTATGTCTCAAGGGTAGCTGCATCTTATAGGGTCCTATATCTTTATACATGTCTCAGGGCTTATCGTTTTAGCTGCCTTGTGTGTTCTACAAGTCATGTTGCTAGAAAATAATCCTGTATGCAAAGAAAATGTTTAAAAAAGCTAATAAAATCAGTGGAATTTCGAGTAAAAATGTCTTGTATAAGATCGAAGGCTTGCCTTTGAATATCAACACAATGAACTCATTTTCTTCTTTTTTAACCTTTAAGTTTTCACTGTCCTTCCTGTTGTGATTAACAATAAGGTAAGGATGTGTATGTTTATCATATAAGTTCATACTTTGTGTGTATGGATGTCATCTCATGGAGTTCTGGCTGATCAAACTGTGGGAAATGACATCTCTTATAGAATAAGAGATACACACAACGTATTACCTTATTATAAATCCCACAAATAAAGATTGTACTCCGGAAATGCTTTAAAATGAAAAATATTTGTATTTTTGTAAAACATAACTCCCCCCCCCCCTTCAAGTAATGGAAATGGTTTTGTCTAAAATAGACTGACCGTCTCTGAATATTTCATTCTTTCTTTTTTGTAATTATATATTGAAAGATTCAGTAATAATACAATAAAATCAGGCACAGTCACCACAAGCCAACTTGTCACAGGTGTACACAGGATAAGACATACTGGAATATTGGCAACATTCACTGTGATTAGTTGATTTCTGATATCTGATTTATAATACTTACGTCTTTGTACCAAGACAAAACTGGATTCTAAGGTAATCCTACACTGTTAAGTCACAATAGCTGGCTCTGTCTTCTGATCACTTTGACTCGGCATCCAAAGTTTACACTGGAATGTTCATAAATCCATGGCTTTGATTGGCAGAGAAGGAATTTCTAGTAAAATATCCATGGACACACTGACACTGCCTTTCAGCTACAAGTTAGATTAATACATTAAGAGATACACGCAAAGCTCTGAAGGTCAGGGTGGTAGTTTGGGGGACTGTCACTAATGTGAAAAAAAACAATACAAACCAGTTTTTGTTGTGATGCAATCTCTAAGGTAATAGGATATTATGTTTCCTTATTTACAAAAGCAAGCATAAACAAGAAAAAAATTAAAGTAATTTTTCAAAAAAGTATTTTCTGAACCAATTGGAGTTAGTAGTCATAATCAGAATTAAGCAATAAAAACCTGGCTCACAAATTATCGACCATTGTGCAAAAAAAATTCCACTCATTGAAAAAGTTTTGCTTTTCTAAGAATCATATTTAAATAAACAAATAAAAGTTTCCCATTGAGGGTACACGTTCAGTAATCGACAATGGATAATTGCAAAGCATACGACATGGTTTATTTAGATTTCCAGAAAGCTTTTGACAAAGTCCTGCATAAAAGATTAATTCTCAAACTGAATGCAGTAGGGATTCAAGGAAATGCATGCACATGGATTAGGGAGTGGTTAACATGTAGAAAATAGAAAGTACTGATTAGAAGAGAAACCTCAAAATGGAGCGAGGTAACCAGTGGTGTACCACAGGGATCAGTATTAGGTCTTCTGCTATTCCTAATCTACATTAATGATTTAGATTCTGGTATAGTAAGCAAACTTGTTAAATTTGCAGACGACACAAAAATAGGAGGAGTGGCAAACATTGTTGCAGCAGCAAAGGTCATTCAAAATGATCTAGACAGCATTCAGAACTGTGCAGACACATTGCAAATGACATTTAATAGAGAAAAGTGTAAAGTACTGCACACAGGCAATAAAAATGTGCATTATAAATATCATATGGGAGATACTGAAATTGAAGAAGGAATCTATGAAAAAGACCTAGGAGTTTATGTTGACTCGGAAATGTCTTCTTCTAGACAATGTAGGGAAGCTATAAAAAAGGCCAACAAGATGGAGATTAGATAAAGGGGCATTCAGAACAGAAAATAGGAGGCACTTTTTTACACAGAGAATTGTGAAGGTCTGGAACCAACTCCTCAGTAATGTTGTTGAAGCTGACACCCTGGGATCCTTCAAGAAGCTGCTTGATGAGATTCTGGAATCAATAAGCTACTAACAACCAAACGAGCAAGATGGGCCGAATGGCCTCCTCTCGTTTGTAAAGTTTCTTATGGTCTTATGTTCTAATAGTTTTAGAATCACCAGGATGATCCATGATGTACACTGTAATGTCTGGTATAAAAGTTCTAAAAGAGTGTCGCTTTGTCTCTAAGAAAACACTTTAAATGTTTGGGAGTGCTGCCAAGTTCATAATTATATCATTTAATGGTCCAGCAGTAATTGCATCTGTTGTATACAGAAAGCCAAAAAGACTGTTATACTCTAGAAATAAAAATGGTGGGTTATGCATAAAGAAAACTTTGATCTTAACAGTAGGCAGTAGTTCTTGCTACATCTTTCAATATCTACATGTTATAACTAGAATCACTAGAATAAGCCACCTTTACAGATTTTCCATTGTATTGTATGAATAAAATAAATACATAATAATAATTCCATCCCTGGCACTGCCATACATATTTGGATTAATTAACCTCTGTAAAGGCCTATCAACAGCTTGACACTGATAGCGCCAGCAGCCTCCTGGTAATACAGAAATCCTATCATACGTTTAATGACTGTCACATTGCCTCAGTAACGGGTCTGGTTAATGCCAGCTGCTGGCGCGTTGGGGACCACAATACCATCTGCAGAAAACAGCCTGTTAACATGCAAATAAACCAATTAAAATTCATACAGTGATTTTGCGGACGTGTTGAGTCAACCCTGATTTATCCATTTTTTGTTAAGACGGGCAGCTGGAAAAAGAGGGAAGAGAAAAAAAAAACCTCTTTTGATTGAATTTTGAAGGATGCATTTATGTGGAAATTGATATTCTAATTCAGCAAAACTTAGAGAGTTCCCACCCCCCAGACACAAATAAATCTCTGCTATACCAAGACCTTGACTGCATTATTACTCCCAAACACCCTAACATTGAAGTAATCAATACTTATATCACATTTTCAATTAGCCACACAGCAATCACCCAAGTAATTGATTAACATTTAGCAGCGCCTGTACTTGGCTATTATTTTAATTGCTGATTACAGCAGGCTTGATTGCCTTAAAAGATATCCATACTAAATCTCTGAGGCCTCTAGAGTTTGATGCCATGGCACAAACACAATCAGAGAAGAAGCTTTAAAGAGGTTTGCTGCTTGGTTTCATATTAGCACAATTTGTCTCTGGATGAACATAAAAGGAATCTATTTGAACAAAATATTAAATGAGTGCTCATTTGCATAATTATGTAAACACTGCTTGTAGATGTACACCTTTTGTTAACATCTGCTCAAAAATAGTGGTATTATCAGTTAAGATTATAGGCAACTACAGGACCACAACAGTTATTAATAAGTACTTTAAGATCCTGGCAGAGAGGCCAAGGTTGTC
The DNA here is from genome assembly GCF_902713425.1 of Acipenser ruthenus. Lineage (NCBI taxonomy): Eukaryota > Metazoa > Chordata > Actinopteri > Acipenseriformes > Acipenseridae > Acipenser > Acipenser ruthenus. Next base: position 35,797,041 of record NC_081189.1, on the reverse strand, counting down.
TACACCTTGTTTAAGGTAATACCAGCCTGCAATAGCAAACATGTAGGGGTTTGTTAGGGAAATACCTTGGAAACAATTGGATCAATTTTAGCCCCAGAACACTACAACGAGTGTTCATGTACTCCAAAAAATGTTCACGTAGTGGTAAGCAGTTTTCAATACTGTATTTGTATATTTGTGCTACCATTAAGACGTTATAACCAGGGGTTCACATAACTGGCACGCAGGTACGCATGCGGACCAATAGAGAAAAATGCTGACTTCTTTATTGTCCTTTGAGATGCAAAAGTATACCGTCAGTACATTTTAACAGGAAAGCATTTTAAATAAAGGCAGGGCGTCACGGTTGGAAGGTGAGCTATACCTGCGTAACAGATAGCTCGCATGCTCTGTACTCAGGTGAGAATGATCAAAGTTATGTGAACCCCTGGTTAGAACTATTTTTTTTTATAAAGTGAGGACATTGTTTAAAGTTTTCACCATAACAGTAAAACAGCTTTCAAAATAACTTTTGCCTACACTGCCAATATGCTTACCTTTCTGTATCGGTTGAAAAATGAATAGGTTGCTGCTGACTAAGGCCCTTTCCCCAGCGCAAAGACATTTTAGAGAGCAGCAAATTATATGTGGTGAACTGAACATGACCATTGATAAAATTCAACCACCTGAGCACAAGGGCACCTCTGCACTGCACTAATGGCCTACATCTCTGCTGGTACAGGACTATGGAACAGTAGTGCACCACATGAGATAGAAAAACAGAAAGCTAGGTGCAGCTTCCATTTCAAAATGCATTTAAGCCTTAAACTATTATAACAGTTATCAATACTATTCGTGAGCTTTAGATGATACATTATTTTTAAGATATTCAGATTTTTTTTTTTTTAATTGATATCAAAATATTTAAAGGTATGCATATTGCAACTCAAGTTAAACAAAAAATGTAGGTCAGAACTGTCTGCAGTATTAAGTCATTTGTGAAAAGGTTTTTCTTTTTCGTTTTACTTGACCTAAAGCAATGAACATTTTTTGAAAGAAATAATTGAAATGTTCTTCTGAAAATGTGTAAAGGATAAACAAGAACAAGTATCTGAAACTGGTCCGTCAGGTGGAAGGGTGATGTAGGGTTACGTTGTAAGAGAGCACCATGTGGCTGCTCTACCAGCACCACATTTCTGTACGTTGTGCCTGATACATTTTCTCTACCATTGCTGTTTAGTCCCCAAGTTACACTGATTACCTTTGTAAACTTGCCGGATATAAAAGTATTGAGCAGCACACTGTGACAGTATTCCGTGTGTATACTGTATCTGAAACAGACAGTTTTAAGTGTTAAACTAAAAGAAGTCTGAAATAACTTCAGTGTGGTGGCCAGATGGTTTTTTTTAGTTGGGATTAAATCGCAGGTTTGCAATAGCATTGTAAAGCTTTATGATCCAAGCGATTTAAAGAAGCTGGAAACTTTCATCTAAAAAAATCCTTACATCTGTTGTAAATAGTGTCTACACCAATTCATCTGACATAAACATGTTTCTTGTTCAAAGTTCTTTGACAGTGTTCTTTGAACAACTTAAGACAAACTGCATACTATTATTCTGGGTATGATGGAATTAGTCATTGTGTGTATTGTCTGACTCCTATCAGATCTTACAGTTTGCTGCAGACTAGTGTTGGCTAAGAACTACTTCTAAATAATAGACTGCTCTAATGTTTGTCTAAAGTTTTTTCTTCTTCTGGATGACACAGGATACAGTTGCAGACAATGTCCCCTATTTATTGACCTCTACTGAAACTGCTTTTCAAAGTGCAGATCACACATACTCTCCTCTTAGACTACATGAATAATCATGCGGTGAAACTGCTTTGCAATTCCCTGCTATTAAGTCTGATTTTACGATTCATTTTTTTTTTTTTTTAACAAATATGTTGACTTGAAGAAGCAGGTGGTTTGAAAAAAAAAAATGCAAATAAATCCACACAGTGTCTTGTTTTTACACAGAGTATTGTTTTTGATACTATTGATATTAAATGTGTTGGGTACATGAAGTGTATAAAGTGCCTCCTCTTGTCTCTAAATGTAGAAGTAGACAGGCAGATATTATACATATAGGTACATACTGTAAACTGGTAATACTTATGTAATAGCTGCCACTTATAATGGAGTATTAACAGGAATGTTTCTCTTATTGGGTAAGTCGAAGTCTAATTTTGTCCACTTTTAATTAAATTAACGCTGCATCATGCTCTCCCTTTACTGTGAGCTTCCTAATGTTTACACAACCTCATTAGCGATGACATCCCAAGCAAGTAGCAATGCTTATGACTTTGTGTCCATGCTTTCAAGGATAAAGAGACCAGTGTTCACACACCAGTAGCCCCCAAGCTACTGAGACACTCGAAAGCTCAAATGGGTTAAATGTGCTGTTTGCCCCTGTTGAAGGCTCAGCTTAATAGTTTACTACACGGATGACTTACTGCATAGGCTCTGGACAGGCGGGTGCAGTTTGTGTTCGTTTCACTACTAAAAGCTTTCTTCAAGGCATGCCTTTCAGTGTTTTCTGTGAGAGGAACGAACTATCCGTTATAGTGTAATTTTCAGATTGATAAAGAATAATAAAGGAATTAATATAAGTCCAAAGAAAGTCACTACGGGGGTGCTGAGTAATGTGGAGTGTACATGTATGTTTGTGTGGGTCTGTGTTTTTGCATGTGTATGTGTGTGTGTGTTTTGTACCACAGTGTCCTTATATATTGTGTAAGCATGTATGAGTTTACTTTTTAGGGTTTTTGGTGAGATTGAGTTTATTTTGGTATAACAGATAAAGTATAACAATATGGATGTGTATAGTTTAGTTTAGTTTAGTGTCAAATCCATTGGCGCTGATGTTTCCATTTGTGACACAATTACACAAATGGCTCAGCCATTCAGATAGGTGTTTCATTATTTAAATTATGTCACAAAACAGGATCCAAGGTCACTGTTTCATCCAATCGATTTTCTTTGTTTTTCACACTGGAGATCTGGCATGTTTATATGAGCAGAAGCAACACACACACAAAGCTGGCATTTACTTTCAATGTTTTCCCATTGTCTAATTAATAATTCAGAAAGGGCCCTATGTTCCTGACTCTAGAATCTCTGCTTACCCGCAAGGTAAATGCCCATTGTCAAGTTCTGTTAGCCTTGTGGGATCTTTGACAACTGTTAGTCACCTTCAATACAATCCACTTTCAAGCAAGCATTTTCTATGTTGGAGATGAAAATAATTACTTTAAATAGTTGCAACATGAATGGTGCCTCTCAATAACATATTTGAGTATGCACCAGGGCATTGTACAACACTTTGCAACACAAAGTACAAGGGGAAAAATGATGTTCATATCGCCTAAATAGCAGCCATATAGATATTTAGTTTTCTGTTTACATCTCTCTGTTCGCACTAAGGCTCTTGTCCCGGCATGACACAAAGTTGCATGTGCAGGCATTGTAGAAAAAATACTGTGCATTGGTCAAAGAACTTTATCATCCCATTGGAAATTGAATTCATGAAGCTAATCTTGCAGGGGGCTAAAGATATGTCACTTGGGACAAGGTCAGGGCTGTACAGTTCTTCTATACAGGTGCAAGTGTCCAAAGATCTCTTTCCTACTGGCTTATGCAAACTTGTGTCAGGCACTATTAGAAAAAAATGCCCATAGCAGTGCCATGGCTGCTACGTGAGCAAACCTCTGCTACTTAAGAACTTTAGTAAGAAAAACCTTGCTGCTCCCCTCTTTCCTGCATTGTTTAGGGTGTTTGCGTTGCTTTGTGATGAAACGTACATGGGAAACACTGTAGCTGTATATGATAGACAGCTTTCATATGCAGTGTTGCTGTCACTAAAAAATCAATTCAGCAAGAGACTTACACAGTGCTTGTAAGACGAATGGCCTGAAGCAATTGCCTTGCTGAGCAAAACGATTAGTTAAAGATCGGATCAGATTATTGAAACAAAAGCCTGGTCCTTAATCAATTCTAACAGCATATTGCCTGGAGGCCATTTGCTGTGCTGGTGCCCCATGCTCTTTGAGGTTTCAACCTGGATATGAGGGCGACCAATTCTATGACATTAAATACGATTGTGATTTGATTTACATATAGCGTTTGCGTTTCTGGAGCCTTATTCATGATGCATTTATTCACTAACTATTGTCAGGCAGGGGGATGGATGTCTGATTATTTGAATTTTAGATGCTAGACACCTGCTGTTTATAAATGCCTGCCAGAATCCATATGAACCTTCACCAGTCACACAAGCTTGCAGGAAAAAAAACAAAAAAAAACAAACAACAAGTTAAACTTGCATGTGTTACTTTTAGATATTGTTTGAAGGTTGAACTGAGCCAACAAATGAGGCTACACCATGAAGAAATACTGCTGTAGTTTCCAAATACAAAAAATGTTTTGTTTTCTTATGAGTTTTGTTTTCTTATGAGTACTCCACAAACCTGTCACAATTACACATGTTCTAGGTCCAATTACTGTGAACCTGAAATGTCTTTTTTCTTTTTTTTTACATATTTTAAATCCCCTGGAAGTTGTTGCTTTTGAGGGTATTGTGCCTTTAATCTAAGGATGGCCAAGTCTGTCATTGTTTTGTTTTCAAATTTTGTAGCATTAACTGCTTTTTACAACACACTGAATTCAAATTGAAGATCTTGATAAAACTTTGCATGTCTAGGAGGGACTGTTACATAATAATACAAAGGACAGTTGAGAAGCATACTGTCATGGAAACACAGCCATTGTTTCCCTCTGGCTCTCACTGGCTAGTTTACTTTACAGCATGTACTCCACAGGAATGCTGTGTAATTCAAGTCAAGTGGGTAGTTTTGACAAAGTACACTTACATAAACATTTATTTAATTATTATACTGTCTAGTGCAATGCATTGTTAAGTCATAAACATTAGAATTATAATCATACATTGTAGACTACTGCTTTTTGTATGTGTGTATGTAGCGGAATGTTTGGGGCACAATGAGGCACACTCCGATGCAGGGACTGCAAGCTAAGCTGCTTGAGGAAAGTAGTTGCACAATACTCACGGCGAAAAAAATAAAGTACATTAAATGTAGTGAATGCTATTGCTGAAGGTGAGGACATCAATCTTTCTGAACTTCACAGCTTGAAATTTATTTTTCTAAATGTCACCTTTACCCAAACAGAAGCTGTAGGGAGTTAAGACATCATTTTTTTGATTTATCACAAGCAGGGCTCTAGCTCATCTGGTCCCCTCATACTATACACTTTCTATTTAACTCTTTTAAAACTCATAATGTAACCTGGGGTCCATTTTAGGTAATTGTCAGGCACCCATCCTGTTACACTATGCAAAGGATAATTCTAGTCCAGGTAGCCTGGTTGAATTTCTCAAATTGTTTTAGGTTTGGGGTGTGTATGGACCCCAGGTGTAGTGTATCGGCAGGTCCGACCTTCTAGCGTGAATATCTCAGGCACCGTAATAGCTAGCTTCCTGGCTTCGAGACTTGTTTGAAAGTGCAGATTTGGAGCTTTCTAATGATCGTATCGTATGTCCTGAAGACACGTTCCTAAGCGAAACTACAGCAAACCGAAACTAAGGCATGAGTCAGCTCCTAAGTTTGATTTGTTGCCTATTACTCGGTTGCTTCAACAGATAGCATTCCGGTTTCAACGTAATTTAAAAGCACAGGCTGTGCGCTTTCCACTGATGTCAGGCATGCCTGTATGAGTACTTTCTACCACCCCCTCATTCAGTGCTTCAGTGTTGTGACACACAGCAAATAGTAGGTGTGTTCAAGTGTCTAACTCAAAAATGGAAAGAGCTAGGAACACAGTCAATATACCAAATGAAAGAGGAGCCTTGGGCTTTCCGATGATATCTCACGTGCCCGTGACATGTTCCTAGAATAAACTTCAGCATCCAGAATACAGTGGAGCCTTCACTTGCTAGGAGACAGCTGTGCATTTTCCGTGTTGCATTATCCATTTTGCATAGCATAAACAACACATTATACCAAATGATGGCTAGAAGTAAATAAAGTGTTCACATACACATTTTCATTAATTCATTTACTCCAGTTGTTAGTTATATGTTGTTTTATTGCTGGGGTCCGGTTGGACCCCAAGTTACCAGGAAAGTCAGATTTACGACGTGTCCTTATGAGGGTTAAAGAGATTGGGTTCATATTTAATCATTGTTAGACAAAAGAAATATTAATAAAGGAATGCAGAAATGCTGCATTCATATTTTTTTTTTGGCCAACAAAGATGTCACAGGAATAGAAAAAAAGTGGTCACAGTATTTTTTGATATCCAGTTCAAGCAGTTTTAGACAGCAAGCACATTACATTTATTCATTTTCTTTACTTCTACTTGATATACTATTGGTATATGCTGTCAACAGTGTCTTCTTGTGCTTTTTATTGCTAGTGCTTTTGACCCACCTCCCAGTCTACTGTATTTACAGTGATCCAACAGGAATTCTAAAACTACAGAAGCAAGCTACAGAGTTCAGCCCTGTACTTGCAGCCCTATTAATCCAGTCCTGTCAAAGACAGACAGGTTGGAAAGTGCTCTACACAGGTGGCCGATTCTGTCTTTCTTCCCTTTGATTTTTAGCAGTTTTTTTATTTTTTTATTACTTACTCTTGAGTTGACAACTTCCAAAGAAATGTTCTGAGGGGGGGAACTCGGCACTGTAAGAAAAGAGAAAATTAATGAGACTAGCCGCTGGTGCATACTTGCCAGATCCCCAGGTTTACCCAGCTGTCTAGAAGGGCTGTAATTAAGTTCCCCCCCTGGGGCTCTTTTGTGAGCTGGCAGCCCTGTGCATTGGTCATCATAGTCATGGCACTGCCTGAAGGCTAACCTTAAGCTGTAGATGCTATTTAATGGTGGCTTGCTTTGGGGCAGTGCAGGGTAGGGCATGCTCTTTATTTACACAGAATATTTTAAATATTTTAAAAGGTCATTGAAACACAGCATGTCAAGCTCTACATCAGGGGGATCTCAACATAAAGAGCTTTACATGTTCAAGCAGTTGTGGCACCTGTAACATGATTACTGTTGTGACCTTTAATGAGGGATTTAGAGGAAACATAATGATGTGACAGGAAAAGAAAAATTACTGTGTACCTAAATACAATGCAGTAAGCATTATTTGCACAATCAGTTATAAATAACTTTATTATTTATTAAATGCCAGCTCTAGCAGTGACTGAAGCCCTGTTGGAGGCTAACCTATGTAAATCACCTCACTTTGGATGGTTAGATGAGTGTCAGGTAATGACTGACCTTTGCATGAAGCCTAAGTGTTGCTGGGGTTAACCTCTTAGCTCCCAGAATATATGCTTTCCCCTGCCACATTATTACCTGGTAACAAGCCATTTTATGGCTACATTTCTTTCTTTTTCAAAGCTAGGTTTCCCATTTGAGTCACCATGCCCAGCATTTCTCTAACAAATTGAAGCTGATATAAGCAATCAAGCCTCAAACAATATTGCTAATTGAACAGCAGTGCAAGAGTAATAACTATGAGGAAGGATTGTATGTTTGCTAGTGCTGGAAGGCAGGGGAGGTGGAATGGTGAGGGAAGAAAAGGCAAAAGGTCACAAATTAGCACAGAGAAATGAACCTAAAAGTCAATGCACACAATTTCATTACGGCACACAAGGGGCCTTAATTAAGTAGGGAAATGAAAAAGGCAGATATCTCAGCCCGTTGGACATTCAGTAAACCACAGTTAATGGGAGTAGACAGCCAATAAATTCTGGTGGCCTCTTGCCCTTCACCAAAGATAATGGAAAGAGACAATACACACACAGAATAACAGTCTCAACACTGGATTACAGGGAAGATTTGGGTTTCGTCATGACATCTCAGAATGACTGACATGGAAAGGGCTCAGCTGGTTTGCAGTGTAGAATGTCAATGATCGCTAGTAAGTGAAGGATGCGAGCAGAATAAGAATGGCTGGGATACATTACAGAAGGTAGAGATCAAACCGTAGTTCTGGTATGATAACACGTCTGATGACTAAATAAGCCTTCTAGGTTTTCAAGAATAGAGTATTCCCAATGACTTCAGCAGGCTGATTAAAGGCGTTATTGCTAGGCAGTGATGTCAGGTGATACTGGTCGCTATGTTACCGAGTGTTTCAGGATAAAACGTAAAATGTTTTCACTACGGGTTGCTCTGGTACTTTGTCAGCAACAAACAAGTACATGATGACAGTGAGCAAAATTGCTTATGACTGCCATTACCCAGTTGGAGCTTTCTTCATGAAGGACTAATTGAATTTGCTAAGACTCTGGGGTAACTGTACATAAAGGCTTTCTACCTCAGAGTAACCACATTACTTTCAGCACAGCAGTTTTAAATGCATCTGACCTATAACCATAAATAAAGATGCCCTGAGCGACCATGAAACGGAGTTCAGACTTAACAGTGGTTCAATAAATAACTAGCAGCTATCAATAAAGGAATTATTTGACATAGTTATCGCACCAAATATTTACAACAAATGAAAATAAAGAAAACAAGCACTACAGTATTTCATGGCTATTTCCTTCTCCACTGCTGGTAGAGTCAAAGTCCCTTAAACTGAAGGCACCTTACCTTGAATGATGCATTTAATAAGAGATTACTGGTGGTTTTGTACCTGATGCAAATGTAAACAATAACACCTCTTTGCTTAAATATTCCCACTTACACTTACACCTGAAATACCTAGTGTTTGCATATCAAAGTATCAACTCCTAAAATCTATTACCACATTACGTAAGAACATGTATCTGATTCTGTACCCATTTAGTTTGTAATCTAGAAGATTATTTCAAATGAGAACAGGCTAGCATCTTCTGAATTTATTGTAATAGAGTGTCATTGGCTTGGGCCCTTGCCTTTAGGACTCTAGGTCATTGTTTTCATACTAACAATCAATAAAACACCACAACTTTCAATACTGATGAAATGCAAAGGGAAGTCAGACACTGTGCCAGCAAAAACCATGATATCTACCTATTGTAGCTCTGTGTCAAACAAAGGCAAATTGTGTGATGGATTTGTGATTTCGATTCATGTCTATTGAGACCACCAGACTCTTCTCACTTGAGCCAAATTCAAACTAAGGCCTTCAACTGCAAAAGGCATCAGCGAATTAGCCTTCTGTGCTACCAATATCTCTAATGTTTAAAAAGAAGAAGAATTTACCATCTGGAAGTGTGGTAATCTTCAGATCCTCAGTGGATATGCCTGTTCCATATCGATTGTATGCCAGAACCCTAATGGAGTACTCAGTAAACTTCTTCAGTCCCTCCAACTTGTAGGACAGCCCATTCACTTCAGGATTCTGAGAAACGTAAGAGATTGTGTTAATCACATTTCTGCAAACAAAAGTCTCATCCTTGGAAAAGAAACGATCGGTCGTGATGAAATCTTATTTATCAACTGTGATCTTCTGATCTTGTAGATTCATTCTACAATTAAAGTCTTGTCAAAGATACCACAGTAAAGAACATCACAGCAGCCAATTTCATCTACAGTAATTCCAAGTCAGGTGATACCAAATGTGTCATACCTTTTCTTTTTTCAGTAAAGGGGTAAACACTTTTTTTTTCTTGTTTATGTAAGCCCCGTCCGTTTTTTAATTTTTTTATGTATGAAAAAAACACATAAATAAAAAAAGCTCCTGCAACAATATACTGTTTTGTTTTACATTGCAAAGTGTTTGTATTCAACAGGAAGCTGTGTAATAACTAATCCTAGCTTTTACTAGAATTGATAAATGATTCTGTGTGGATACAGTTTCATTTGATTTCCAATTCATATATATTGTTATGAAAAAATATGTGGGAATCCATCAGCGTCTTTTGGTAGCAGAGGTCTTTGAATATTCAATTTATTTATTATTCAAGTCATTTTATGCGCTAAACTATTGAAAACCTCTGCCTGGAAGTATTCTGGAGCCAGCTTCAATCCAATTGTTTAAGTCTAGACATAAAATGTATTTATTTTTAACCAGGCTAGTATTCAAGGTTGCTCTTCTATAAAATGTTACTGCAGTATGCTATGTTAAAGGAAGACTAAAGAGTAGAAAGGCATACAGACATTACAATAAAGAATATGCAAACATGGTAAAATGTGGTTTACAAATAATGCAAATACATAGTAGAAGCATGGAGAAAGCATGGGAAACTACACAATTGTTATCAATGCAAATCATTTATCAAAACCAGGGAATACCAAGAGAACATGCCCAACGCTGATGCCAAACCCTAATCAAGTGGCCAGGCAGTGTATATTGATATCACATATCACAGCTCCTATCAATTTAGATGGATTGACACACATTTTTCTTCCAAGCAGGGTTGCCTGCAGCGACACGGCTCCCAGAGTTACCTAAATACGGCAATCTATCGTGCTCAACAATTCAAAACACAAAACACAAAAGACTAAAAATTATATATATCATTATAGTTGCCAAGAACTAACAAGAAAGACATTGTATAATCAACACAAAAATGCATATGTATCATACAGTATCGATATAGAGAAAAACTGTGTAAATGGATACATACTGACTTACTCTAACTTACTAGGAGGAATTTATAGATTAAATATATTACATTTATATACCCTATAGTTGCTGTTTCAAAGCAAGTTTAGTGCTGCATTTAAAATACAACAGAGCAATATTAAAGCGCAGTTACACCCTTACCAAGGGCGACTTACAGTCGTAAACAAAAAATCAATTTCAAGAATCACAGTACAAGTATTAATGCAATTAAGAGCAAGATCAAATACAATGATAAAATACAATGACTATACAAAATATACCCCAAGTGTAGTTAACACCAATGCCCCCGTCAAATTATAGAGAGCAGGACAAACTGAACACTCTGTTTGATGAATGGAAAACAATGTTACAGAGACTTGTGTGCCATTTAGTTTAGTAAGTCAATGCAATTTACACAATCGGTGATACTGAGTTAGTGTACCTGCTCTTTTCCCGACGTTGTCTCTGTGCAGAACAATCTGTAGCCCTGGATTGGGCCATTGTCATAAGCAGGTGCTTCCCAGGAAACAAGGATTGAGGTTGCAGATGTGGCCACAGCCTGGGGGTTCTCTACTGGCCCTGGAACTTGTACTGTTGGGAATAAAAGATAACACTGTACAGTACACTAGCTGCTCCCTTTAGATGCACATATCCTCAATACAAGTCACTGGTGGTCTAGGTCAGTGGCACGCAAAGTGCTTGAAGTGGTGACTGTCACTGAAACTGCAGTGAACAGGGCCGAAATGACGGCTTCCATGTATGGGGTGTCAAGTGTAAGAACAAAAGGTGGTGTTTTTTTTCCTGGATTTAATGTAAATCACATACTTTGTGCTAGATTTAACCAAAAAAAGACCAGATTTTGCTAAATGCATACATGTTAACAAACACATTCTTAAAAGTTTTAAAATTTGTACATTTTTTTTGGCACTGTATGCACAGGAGGCGGGAAGGCGGATATATTGGCTCTTGGAGTGTAAGGGCAGCTCTGCAGCATACATTGCCAAATGTATTTCTTAGCACAGGCCCTTATCCAGGGCAACTTACAATTGTTACAAGATATCACATTATTTTTTCATACAATTACATTATTTTTTACACATTATTTTTACATACAATTACCCATTTGTACAGTTGGGTTTTTACTGGAGCAATCTAGGTAAAATACCTTGCTCAGGGGTACAGCAGCAGTGTCCCCCACTGGGGATTGAACCCATGACCCTTCGGTCAAGAGTCCAGAGCCCTAACCACTACTCCACACTGCTGCCCACCAATCAAATGCTTCAATGGGCAGGGGGCTCATTTGCATGTTAGCTTCAGATTTAGCTGGCAAAATAAATATTTTATTTATTTTGTGAAAACCCAGATTTATTTTTTCAGATTTAATTGCTGAACGCTAATGTTTTTTCAGATTTATCTTTTAGCTAAATGTTGAATCGTCAAGTGAAAAAAAAAAAAAAAAATTCACAGATTTATTTGTTAGAAACCCCGATTTAACGTGTCAGCTAAATGTTGACTCACCAAGTGTAAGAAAAAGATTTATAGACATTTTATTCCAGATTGAATTGTCATACTGATTTTAAATGTTGAATTTGTGATACGCGTTTTCAACATTTATAACTTACATCTGAAGTACAAATTTCAAAACTTTTAAGAATGTGTTTGTTAACATTATGTATTTAGCTAAATCTGGACTTTGTGGTTAAATCTAGGAAAAAATATGCGTTAAAAAAGTTAAATTCTTATGTCAGCGCAGGGCAGGGGCAGGGCAACAACATGTATGATAAGAAAAGGGGGTGGCATATAAAAAGTTTGCGCACTGTTGATCTAGATGGATGCTAAGATATCATGTGGGCTTCTGATTTTCGGTTTTAACCGAAAAAAACCAATGAAACACCTCCGATATAAAAAATTGGTGTATATCCAATAAACACCAGACAAACACTGCAAATGGTTACTCAATTCACATTGACTCGACCCCTTTCCCTGTGAAAAAATAAATAAAAAACCTAATAAATAAATAAATACATGATTTCCCAGTGCAGTTGGGCAATGTCCCTCCTTCCTGACTTCTCACATTGATTCATTCTAAATACTTTAAACCCACCCCCAGCTACTGAGTGCCAGCACATTCCTACATCTCTATTGGAGGATTGTAACACGATTGCAAGATTTAAAAAGAGATTACAATTAGAAATGGAGAATTGTTCTTGCTCGCAAGATTTAAAGCTATATAACATTTCGAGAGGGAGTATTTACACGCTCGTGGAATTTAAAAGAGAATTGCAAATTGTGGCGAAATGTAAAAAAATGCCTAAACAGACAAAAACCTTCAGAAGAATGTGCCCGTGACCATAAGGATTTAGTTATGTAAGACAGCAAAGGAAAGAAGGTACAATTGAAGTGTGCAAGTACTGTCGAGTTACTATACGCATTGTGACAGAAAAAAAACGCAGAAGAATTTTGGAATGTAACCGAAAACGAAAAGAAAAAAAAAAGATTTTCATAAAACTTGAAAATAGCTAAAAAATGAAATTAATAAAAAGAGAAACCCTAGATATAATCCTTAACAGATATGCGGCAGTTATACTATTTAACACCAGTAACTGTGAATGTAAAGTAATATAAAACAATGCTTTAAGAATACAATTGAAAACTAAAACAGCATAACAGATATGGACTGAGCCAAACTGTGCCTTTTCTGCATCTCCTTACCAAAACAATATTGTGTCAAATTACCTTCAGAAAGACACACGCAAATAAAATAATGCTATTTATACAGTATGTAATCTGCTTTCATTGAGCATTTAAATACATTTCGAGACAGTACAGTACACCAATATATTCTAATAAGGACTTTATTGTGGTATACAAGCACCTGTGATTTGCTAAACAAAACACAACTAAAACTAAAATAAAACGGTTTTCCTACTGCTGGGCAATAAATGCTATATTGGGTGGAAACTGAGTTATTTGTTTAAATTAGCTGTTATTTCCCTGTCAGCTGAATACAGTACATTACAGTCCACCACGTTATAATTCATTATTGAGCAACAGATGTTCATAGTTGAACATTATAAATGACTGAAGTCAAACTGATTGTAATGTATAGATGTGCAAGTCCCCAAAAAGTGTTATGCAATAGTTTGAATAGACATGGACACTTACGGATGAAAAGTTCAATCTAAGTTATTGTTTAATTGCTGAAACATAAATGTATTCACAGACTGAATGAAATACATTACTGCTTAGTTCAAACCAGATGTTTCAGTCTCACAAGCGATTTTCCTCTGTTTTTGGTCTAACAGACAAAAGACTTCCAGTCACTGCTGAAATGGTATAACTATTTAAACCATAAATAAGTCAATTCTACCACTTTGGGCATGAACACACTCAACCCCTTGAGCCCTGACATATCCAAGCCTCCAAGTCTCATAAAGTCAAAGTATGTTGGTTTAACATGTAATGACAGTGGTACAGTACAATTTTCAGTCTAGTGTTCTTTTTCTATTCCAACAGTTATGTCAATTTAGTTAAATAGAACAAGACCTAGCAGGGGTTTCATTCAAGTGAAATTAAATATGCTATAAAAAATATATATTGAACCTGAAATACATGCAGCTTTAGTGTTTAATGCTAGCAGGCCAGCTAGAAATTTAGCAAAATGGAAACTCAGACCTCAACAAAACACACCTTACAAAACTAAACTATTACAGTATAGAGTGATTGATATTTGCCTCACCATGGATGTTTTGCCATTGGTTGTTATTCTTTCTCTGAACACAACACATCTAGAAATGCTATATAAAGAATTGGGTTTTTTTTCCTCTTTTGTATCACCCTGTTCACATTCAAAGTAATGCTCTTAAGTTATTACCCCCTCTTGTTTTGTATCCTAATGTTAAGCTGTTTCAGTGGAAATCCATTTATCACTGGTAGATTAGATATGTATTTAAAATATGATGTGCTCTCATCACATAGTGCTCTATGGCATATATGCAAGTACTTTTATAATACATATTACATAAAAAAAGAAAGAGCGGTTATGGAGGCATGTGACTGACTCTCAAACTTCGTGTGAAACATCAGTTATTTGGGCAGAGCTGGATTAACATGCATCTGTGAAGTGACAGAAACTGCGTTGCAACAGGAAGATGCAGCTGTCATACTGTATATTACACAATACACACCAGGGTGCCATTTGCACTACAAATTACTCAGTGAGCTTAAATAAACCACTTGAGTAAAAACCACAATGAATCCGATTCCTACTTGTCTAATTACTGAAAATTAGAGCAAGGTCTGTAATAGTGAAAGTTAAAGAAGCTATGAAATGAACTTCTTCCTTCTTGCTGAATAATTTCATTTTGATCTAGCATCTTATGTTGAGAATGTCACAAAATTATATGAATTAATTAGTTCTAATTGACAAGACTTGGCATATCGGGGGAGGTACAGTACATGATGTCTAAACAGTCTGTGCTCATGAAATACTACATTTGGGAAACAGTGGAATAGAAACTCATTAAAATGTTACGGTTGTTCAAGACAGTTAGTCTAGAACATTCCTTCTGTAACATTACAAATAAAGTCACACATACAGCTTCATATCGATGAAGACGTGGTGGTTAAGCTACTGAGTGTGAGGACTGAGAACCAGATTTGCTGTTAATGTTTCTATTATAGTGCATCTCATTTATGTAATATTACAGTATTCTTCTTTTGAATTTCAATTCATTGCTGGGATTCTATAGTTATGGTTGTCAGCTATTAAACAAGGCTGAGTTATTAAGTTTTATTTTTTGGTAGCCACATAAAACACTTTATGGCTTTATTTATGAATCTTTCCTTTCAAGTAACAGCATGCAATCTAAACCTCAGGGTTTTTACTGTCAACGTGAATACATGCTTTTCAATCAAGAGAATACATTCATTTTTTAATAGAAAACACTGTAGTTTATCAATGTTTCAGGAGTTTCAAGATATTGAACGATTCTCTGCTAACTTGCATTTCAGTATTTCAATGTATAGAATATTAGGGAACTGTCCAAGGTTCTGAAGTTGTTGTTTCCTTAGACAGTATTAATTCTTGAACAGAAGCAGAATCCAGGACTTCCCTAGAAATAGATTTCTTTAATATTCTTATGAAAGAAACAGTCTCACACACACAGATTAACCCTCCATCTATCAACTGAACTGAGGAAGCCTTGCAACTGTAATATAACCCTGTGCATCTTTAATGCAGACACACATCATGACTGTATTTATTTATTTATTTAACAGAAACACATTAAGGTTCTGTGCTATTTTAATTTTTTAATTAGACACTTTAAGAAAGCTCTATCAGAGCAGTTGAGAAGTGGACTATGGCTGGGTGCCCTGCCCCTGTGCGTATTTTGTGTTTTATGTTGTCTGTTATATGTATTATTGTAGTGGTGCACGGAGTGTGGGTTATGTAGCACATGTGGTGTAAAATGTATATTTGTATTTAGGCACAGGGATTGCACAATCACTTCATGTGCAGATTAAAATGGGTATTTGTATGGGGGCACGGGGAGTGCACAATTAGTTCACGTGCAGACTGTGCTGAGATTCAATTGAATGATTGATTAGCAATCGAGTCCCGGTACAGCTGCATAAAAGAATGAATGTTTCACACACACAGGGTTGGGTGTTCAGGGCAAAAGGACGAGAGAGAGAGAGAGAGAGAGAGGGAGAGAGAGAGAGAGAGAGAGAGAGAGAGAGAGAGAGAGAGAGAGAGAGAGAGAGAGGAGAGTAATAACTAGAATATAAACCAATTGTTACTCGTGCTGTTTGTTTAGTGTTTGTCAGTGTTTGTTTGTTTGTTTGTTTGTCTATTTGTTTTGGCCAACATGCCTTTTGTTTTGTAAAGTGTTTTGTTTGTTTAAACCTTTTATTTATTAATTAACATCACACTTCACTGTGTGTGCTACTTCTTCCGGGTTTGACGTCACCACAAGCCAACTTGTCACATGGATTTCTTTGCCTTTGCAATGATTTTGTATTCCTAGTTATGCATGTGCTATGGTGTTTCCATATAATTGAATTGAATGCATTACTAATTGACTGCAAGTTCATTAAAATTTTTCGAACATCTTTTATTATCCCTTGCCTTGGATTCATATTCCCGCCAATGGACAGATTCTAACAATGCATTCGTTCTGATATTTTACATCTCCAGCAGGTTGCTCTTTAATATCGGGCTATATGACTTGCAACATGTCCTCCATGGAATGAAAAGATTAACAGAGACTTAAGCAGATAAGGGATTAATCACAGTCTTTCAGAGTAACACCATGTGGCAATTTGCTGCCCATCATATCAGGGAATAAAAAGTCTTGGAAGTGCCATGGATGATTATTTCTCAAAGTTCTAACTGGACTTTGGTATGTTTGGGTGGAAACAGCATTTGACAATTATTATTACATTATGTTTAAACATTTGGCAATTATTATTATTATTATTATTATGATTATTATTCAACTTAAACACTGGTATTGACAACACTCTGTCCTTAATTTTGGCATTAATAATAAAAGTTAAGCTTTCTGTTATTTGTAAGTTGGAGGATTCCTATAAACACTTGGTAAATACTTGTACATGACCGTTTGTGAATACATGTCAAATATGGTGACATATAATGTATTGTTTGAGTGTTTGCCTTTAAAAATGTAACAAAGTTTACACCTTATGCTATTATTTGGTTGCCATGGACAACTTGAGCACTGCTGTTATGACATTTACCTCAAATACAACAATATGTAGGCTATATTATTAAGTCAAATATGGAGACTTTCAGCAACTTACCTTTTGTCAGGTTCTGTAAGCACAGAAATGCAAAACAAAAAGACACGAGGAAACACTGTCTGAAAACATAGCCTTACATTTGTTTGTTTGTGTTGGTACTTACGTTCAGGCTGAGTTGAAACTCTGATAGGCTGTGAGCTCTCTCCTGGTCCCTGTTCATTGTAAGCTACTATTCTGAAGGAATATGTCTCCTCAGGCTTCAGGTTCCCCACTGTGAGCTGCAAGGTGCCTGACTGCGAGGTGTTTGTGGCTCGCTCTCTGAAATAGAACAGCAAGAAGCACAGCATTCAGTACTGACAGCCACTGGTGCAAAAGAGTATTAGAAAAAAAAGTATTAGATTCACTTTCACTTTTTGTTCCTCAAGACTGAGTGACCGATTCTTAACTTGAGGTTCAGGGAGTCCAATTGAAAATTTCATTTGAAAAAACAAAAAATGAATGTAATTCTGTTCATATCTTACTTTTGTAAGGGTTTTGATCTAGAAAAGAGACCGTACTGACACACATAATGTATACAAACAGTATACAGTATACATAAGAATGCTTTATTCTTCTTCTTCTTCTTCTTCTTCTTCTTCTTCTTCTTCTTATTATTATTATTATTATTATTATTATTATTATTATTATTAGACAAGAGGAGGTAAATGAACACAGGCACATGTTTTTGACAGTCAGGAAAAATCTTTTTTTTCTTCTTTTTTTATTATCTCCCTTTCTCTTGAGTAACACCAGGAAATAAGGAAGCTTGCTTATGCCAAAGTGTTATAATTTAATTTCCTTGCTCATGTAAAGCATTCTTGTAAGAAGATACTCTGTTAGGACATGTTCAAAATCTAATTAGTGGTCCTGAGGTAGAACAGAAAGCCCCCTGTCTACTCTCTTTAAAACACAGATTAATAATGTACTAGCAAACCGTATTTATTTTTCCTCTTTCGACCGAAACCGGTGATAATTCTCTATTACATCCTCTACTGTTGCATGATGTATCTGAACGCAAAATGATCCTGTCAGTAAGGAATCAATTTAAATATTATAGCCCCACAAAGTAAAAGATCAACTTAATATTGTCTTATGCAATCGATAGAAAAATGCTGGCTGCTGACATGTTTTTCCAGCCAGATATCATTTTCAAAAAGTTGAAGCGTTATCAGCTGTTTGGCCAATTAGATTAGCAGCTGAGACAGAAACATGCTTGCAATGCATTCTGGAGCAGTCCAGCAGTCCAGCAGTTTTCTGTATGGTATTTAATTGACATTTCTTTTCAAATTAAATTAAACTTTAAAGTAAAGCTAAGTGAACTAGACAAACACTACAGAAAGCACTCATACCTAATGCACTTTCTAAAATTATCTCAAGGCACATTTTTTTGTCACAAATCCTCTAACCTCCACACTACTTCTCAATAGGAACATCTGTTAGAAGTCGCAAGAATAGAACTGTGGTCAGTCCACCCTATCTGTCCTGTACATAAGTGGGTGGTGCTGGCATTTGCCGGATTTGAAGGAACTATGGAGGTATTATGTATTATGGCTAATGTTAAAATGCAATATGCCTCATCCATTTGTATCATATCTAACCATTTCTGTTGAAAAATATGGTCATGCTTCATTAGAAGGAGCCCTTTTTTTTAGTTTTTACACACATTACAAGATGCACCACACAACTGAATCCCTGTATATACATTAAATGGGGTTGAATTAAAACTAACTGAAGGGCCTTTTATATGTAATTCAAGCAGAAGAAACTATTGTAGGTGCAACTGATGGGAACAATGCAAAGTGCCCATGTGATGATCACTGAACCCAGGCATTTTGACAAAATGAGTGTGCTTTCAGACTGCACTTGAATTTATCACAGTGGTGTATCAAATTAGTATGTGTGTATTTTTTATTTATTTTTGCTATTTTAGTAAAATAGCTGAAATGTGATTTTAATTCAACAGAGTCTTTGTACTACGGATCAACTATTTCTTTCATGTTAAATATTTTAAAATAAAGCTAATTTAAAAAATAAAATAAATAAATAAATAAAAAGGCCTCAGTTCTTGTATACACATTAATATGCTTATTTTCTTTGTGTGTAGAAAATTGTATGTTTTTACATTTGATGTTTTTTTTTATATATCTGTGTGCAAGTTTTAATTAATTAATAAGGGTGCCCACATACTACATTGTTTTCAAATTTGCAGTGCTCCACAGTTTACAGTGCAGTCGTTGTCCAGCAGCATTAGCATTGTAACTACATAGCCCATAAAATAGATTATTCTTTTGGAAAGAAATTACACTGTTGCTGATCCTTTATTAGTGTTCTATTAATCCTTCTGAAAGACTTCTCTTCAGATCTGCAGTTTTTTTTGTATTTTTTTCTTCTTATTTTGCATTGTGTTGCACTGAAAACCTGTTAAACTGAATAAACTGTACATCTCATTATTGTGTATTTGTGTCAGTGTGTGTGATCTTGTAGCTGTGGCTACTATGACTATGTTAATGTAGGGCACATTTCTCACCTTCCAAAAATTTTTGAAATATTTTGTATAGTCTTGGTGTTAAATCAAAGTGAAAGCAAGGCTGGCGTCTAACAGGCCGTTGGCATATCCATTTTACCTGTTGGTGCCTTCTCTGGTGAAGTAGACAGTGTAGGCCTGGACACTTCCATGGGTCTCTACAGGTGGGCGCCAGCTGAGACGCACAAAGCGGCTGGAGACCAGGACAGGGACCACATCTCTGGGAGCAGAGGGGAGTGCACTGGTGCTTGGGACAACTGAGGGGGTAGGAAAGGAGCCAGTCAGAGAGGTGGGAGGCACAGGGGTAGGCACTTGGGGGACAGGGCTGGGGGTCACCTCCACATGGTCTTTGGGAACAGAGGCACAGGGTACAAGTGCATGAGCAAAATGCATGATCACAAAGATAAGAAAAGAAAGAAGAAAGTGGACAGCAGTAAGAAAAACACTGTTTTCAAGCACAAACCTAAAATATAGGCATTTGTAAGGAAGAAAAACCACATACAAGTTTATTGTTTGTTTGATTTGTGCTTTGGTTTGGCTTTCAATACCCTTTTACGATGTGCTTCAGTTGCTTTATTGTTTTCTTTTTTTTCTCTACATCAGACATGCAGATACATCCACTAAGAATGCAATTTTCCATGCCTGTGTTTGAAGATATTATGATGCGGCTTGGTGCTGGGGGCAAAAGCATCATTTCTTTTTTTTTTTAATTAAATAGTCGGCAATTGTTTTTTATCATTTTCTCCAATTTAGAATAGCCAATTATTTTTAGGCTCAGCTCACCGCTACCACCCCTGCGCTGATTCGGGAGGGCGAAGACGAACACACGCTGTTCTCCGAAGTGTGTGCCGTCAGCTGACCGCTTTTTTTCACACTGCAGACCCAACATGCAGCCACCTCAGAGCTACAGCGTCGGAGGACAACGCAGCTCTGGGCAGCTTACAGCCAAGCACGCAGGTGCCCGGTCAGACTACAGGGGTCGCTGGTGCGCGGTGAGCCGAGGACACCCTGGCCGACCTAAGCCCCCTCCCCACCCCGGGTGGCGCTCGGCCAATTGTGCGCCGCCCCCTGGGAGCTCCCATCCACATTCGGCAGTGGAATAGCCTGGACTCGAACCAGCGACGTCCAGGCTATAGGGTGACTCCTGCATTCCACGCGGAGTGCCTTTACTGGATGCGCCACTCAGGGAGCCCCCTCAAAAGCATAATTTCTATTTGGTTCCCTCAGTAATACCTATTGTGAACATGACAACTTTGACCTTCATCTTAAACCAAAATCCAGTATATGAAATCCCCTAAGTTTCAATCAGGCACCATTTATTACTGGAAATGTTTCATGCTGAGTGGTAGCCATTTTCTCCTCAGGGAACTCCCCTCTTGTGGTTAAAGCTTCCTAATTACAGTCTCCATTGTTGACCCCACACCAGAGGCCTACCAACAGTCTCCATTTAGCTGCCAGTGTCCAATGTGATGAGCTGCCTAGCAACTCCCTAACCAGCACTAGAAAACTTATTTTCCTGTGAAGAAATGCTTCAATGAACTAAAAATATTCCCTCCTCCACATACAGTATACCCATTTTCCTACACAGAGGGGCTGATTAGACCTGGCATAAGCAGTACATAAATATAGGTTTAGCTTATTTTCAGACAACAAAATTACCACTACATTTTTCATAAAAGTAGCTGCCATATTTCCTAATTGCAGTATTCAGTTGTAAGGATGCAACAGTCCAGAGCAAAAGACAAAAAGAGCCAGCAATATTGGTTTTATGCGACAGTCTTTTTTTTTTTCTTCCAAAGATGAAATCACCCCTAGGCTCATTAGCAGTCTCTAACCTAATCCAGCTAATCAGTACTTAAATGATGCCTTAATGGGTTCATTATTTAACGTTTCATTAAAATGCAAAAATCTAAATTCGTCTGCATGTTCACTCAAGCCTGCCACATGTTTAGTGGATTAAACACTGGAAAGTGCTGGTTGGCGGGTTTGGTATCATGACTGATGCTGTCCAGTGATTGTTTGGATTTAACCTGCTTGCAAAACTAGCATCCAAAAGAGAATGTCCCTATTGGTTCTGTATGACTTGCACTACCAAAACTTTTTCTGTACTGTACCATTACTCCTAAATTATGCACAAGCTAGCAGTGGTTTGTACCCCTGGACAGTATCTTTCTCTTAGCTTCTTCAGAAAATAATTTATAAAAATCACAATAAAAAGAAGTCATGAATGACAGTCCTTTGAGCTAATAATGTGAACTCTCTTATTATTTTCAATATAAACCCATTTGATGATTCTGCTTCAGGGATTGCATGGATGATGAGCACAGCATCAGTAAACGGAAAATGGTAGTTGAGTACATGGATAGTTTGCTGGCTATCTATATAGAATCCCAATCTGTCCAAACAGTTTGAAGTCAAGTACTATACTGCAGGTTTTGCAGTTTAGAGTTGCTGTGAGTAAACATAGGCAATCATACTCAATCGCAGTCACTCCTGTCAATTCTGAACACTCTCATTCAAAACATACAAGCCCTGGTGAAGGCTATGTACGGTTGGCTTTAGAGAAAAACTTTTTACTTTTTGAAAATCACCAAAAATGGTAAACAACCTAGCTCTTTTGGAAAGTGAAAATGTGAAGAGGTCAAGCTATTTGTCCACCACTTTGAGCTTTGCCACCACAAACCACTTAGAATCTTTATCACCAGCTGGTTGCCCAGAGCAACCAGGCTACTCAGGCCTCTAACATGACACCAAGGGCTGAAGGTAAGCAATTATTTAAACAGAGAGAGTTTGTTAATCCTTTCCTATTACTTATCACCCCAGAACACATTTTCATAGGGAGAGGATAAAGTTCTGCCTCACAACAACCATGTGTGGAACAGTAATCCATTAATGGAACTATTTAAGCAACTGACTAATTAAAGTAATACATGCTCATTATTCAACCATAATTGCTCCTCACTCAGCTGCTTCAATCAGCATCCTTGCTGCTTCCATGCAAATTATGCATACACATACACTAAGATACACTCCTAACCTGTTCAGGGACATCACAATGAGGCGATGGCAACTTGTAAGCTTGCATGTTGATTGGATGACCACAGCACTCATGCTCAGACTATAAAAGCCTAAGGTTTTAACTATGTGTAGATATGTAATTATAGTAGCTAACCATTTTAATAAAAGGAAGCGAAGAATGTTTGATTTAATAATAAAGAGGTCTTGTAAAGTAAATAATTGCATACATCAGCTAAAAAGGAAAGTGATGGGATCAGGATTGACAAAATAAGTGCCTTTTTAAAGCCTTGGCTGTGTATCAAAGCATGGATGAGGCTTATGGTTTTGAAGATTTCATTTTTCCTTAATTTCCTATGCTTGATGGGCAGTCATTTGACTTTATAATGATTCTATTTAGAAGACGAAGGAATCAGTACCTTTCCTTTTCTATCTTTATTGTTAACATTGTAAAATAGTGTAGCCTTTTGTTCTTTAAACATTCTTTGTATAGCTTTATTTAGAGCACTGTAGGTATATTTGCACCTGTTGTTAGACCAGGCGTCTGAGCTGCAGAATAATTCATCTTGCATCCAGGAATTCTTTAAGGATGCCCAAAAGCTGAGTAAAACAGCTAACAACACTTACTTTATATACTGTAACGTCTATGCACCTTGCAGAGTAAAAAACATTTACAGTATAATATAGCCATTTATATGTTCTGCCTTGGTGGGATTTCCTTTTTTACTGTAGCAACTGCCGGGTATACTAACAGTCTGAAGCAACAAATTGATTGCACCTCTAGTGGAATAAAATAGCTGGGATTTTTTTTTTTTTTACCAAACACATGAACCATAAAGTTTAAGGTAGGTTTAAAACCCAAATTCAGCCCACTCTTAGTCTTTAGCATCCAAATGGTGAATTGGTCACTCCAGCTCAAGCGGACCAAATTCTGGGTAGGTGTTTACTCCATTTGTGGTTGATGATCTATTTCATCATGATTGAGATATTACTACAAGGAAGGTGTATATGTGTGCACTTTTGACCTTTTTCCATGTGGAGGTGACCACTGAAGTTTCACAAGCTTTCCAACAAAAAATAACTAATGTTTGACACTGACATACAAGGTTGAGTAACCCTCTTTGATACACTTGGAAGAACACCCTAAGAAGATCCTAAGCGGACAGGGCTTACACTTAAATGTTGTATTCAAAATGGTCCATGGACACTATTGGTAACAGATATCTCTGATACGAAACAGATATTTGGGAACAGGGGAAAATACTGCAGAATGACCCACATATTTTACTAAGTTTATTTAATTTTTTTCCCCTAGGGAATCTAAAGCCAGAGTAAACCCTACAGTACCTGCTATAGATCATAAGTTGTGTCAACTGTATGTACCTGGACATACAAAGCACATCTTTTCAGCTGAAAACAGTGTTTTCAAACATTTCTAAAAGAAGTAAAACCTTGAATGCTCAAAGTATGATTCTAAACATATAGCAAAACTAAAAGAAACAAATTGCCTGGACTATTTTATTTTTTATATGATACTAAAGAAGTCAGCCTTTCATATATTTGCTTGATCCATTGCATTAGATGTAACATTGCTCCTTATACGGTAGAGCTTGATCTAGTCTCGTTTAGAGTGAAATTACAGGTTTGCCACCTGGTTGGGCTGGGACCTGTGTAAGGGTATTTTGTAATTTGTATTTATTTTATAATCGCGACCTGCCTCTGGAGCGCCTATAGGAGCTGGTTGTCTCCTTGTGTGTTGAGCAAGCAGTTCGAATAAAGTGCCAGAGGCCCCTAAAACAGAGCTGGCATCTTATTGTGTACTTGTTATATGTATATATTTTTGGAGATCAAAAAGAATATAGGTCTGAAGCCTGTGAAAACAAAGCATCTGTGTTTTGTAATGATCCGGTTTGAGTTATAGGGTGCTAAAGCAGGTTTTTCAAATGGGATAGTGCACCAATAATGACCTTACTGTAGAATTTATAACAAACAAAAAAAGATCAATTGCAGAAACAGACGTAATGCCTTTCATGTTGCAGTCCCAGGTGATTAAGTGCCACAGCTCCCCCACAAATCAATAAACGACATAAAAAAATGGAAAGGGGCTGATAAGGATGCTTCTTGTGGAGTTTGTCATAATCTCCTGGCAGAGATTTTTAAAGAAAGAAAGGAGGAACATATGGTGGCGGGGGAATCAATGTAGAGAAACACTGGAAGGGACAGAGAGCAGCTAATCCCAAAAGCCAAATTACTTTTCTTTGGTATCTTGAGGGTGACAATATTTACAAATAAAGACAAAATTGTACCCCATCTGTCTGCCAGTCCTCCCCCTACATCCTCATATACTTTATACAGGGATGGACAAAAAACAAACAAACATGGGCTGCCAAGATGGGATACATGGCCATTCCACAAAATGATACAGAATATACATATTAAATACTATGGTATACAACAAACACTATATTATAGACCCTAGTCTCTGTAAGTCACCTTGTATAAAGGTGTCTGCTAAAATAATAATAATACTGTGATGTTTTTGGATGTAGCAAAGATAGAGATGATATTAATAATAAGGAAATAATCTAAATGTGCTTGTTATTATCATTATGTATTTCTTAACAGACGCCCTTATCCAGGGAGACTTACAATTGTTACAAAAATCACAGTACAAAGTATTGCATTATAAAATATAACATTACAAGTTATCACATTACAGAATATCATAATACAGACAAGAGCAGTTATGAAAGCACAGTAAGAACAAATTTAAGTAAGAACAAAATATGGAATGCAGTAAATTTAAGCGTAAATTTAAGTAAGAGCAAGTTTGATGAAGGGCAGTTATAACTTATGGTAAATATTTGCTTATATGAGTAAAGTCCAGTAAAAACATCTAGTAAGTATGATAAATGGATGAGAATGATTTCCCAATAAGAGCAAATACAAAAATATGTTTATATATGCCAAAGGTTACCAAGTACTTTACAGCTACTGCTTTCAATAGTCTGGCCAGTATTCACGCTTAGAATTCAAACAGTTTCTTCTTTTCACCCTTTTTATTAACATCAGAATTGTTCTTCCCTCCCCCTCCTATTTTGTACTAAATACAAGAACTGAATTTCTTTTCTATAATTTGTGAATTCAACCATAAATGTAAATCAAGCATAGAAGACACACAAAAAATCCATAACCACGGCCTAGTCTGTTCAAGGAGATTTGAAGGCCTGAGTTACTGTGTTCTATAACTGAACTGTCTCTCAAACCGTTGAAGGAAATTGGCATGTATTTATCTGAAGCAACACCCTACCCTTTTAAAGGGATATTGTTATTGAATGGCATACATTTCTTTTTTTAACTCTACTGACCAAAACCTCTTTACATTATGTATATGTTAAGGTAAAAGTCTGAATCTGGTCAATCTTACATTTTACCGGTAAATGTCAACATTTACCAAATAAGGTGGTAAATGTCTGAAATTATTAAGAAATAGATTGCTTTTCGGACATTTACCGGTTAATCTTATGATTTACCGAACCGTATTGGTAAATGCAGGTATACCATCGAATAATTGATTTATCCCTGTATATAAATTGTCAATTACCAAAATAATCATTAATGTCGAAGAATATATTTATTTCTGCATACACATTTTCCATTAACAAAATAATGAACTTACAGTGATGCACAATTAAGCAATTTAAACTAGTTCAACATGGTACTGAACAATATTATTATCCACTTAGGAGGCTGTGTGGTCCAGTGGTTAAAGAAAAGGGCTTATAACCAAGAGGTTCTTGGTTCAAATCCCACCTCAGCCACTGACTCATTGTGTGACCCTGAGCAAGTCACTTAACCTCCTTGTGCTCCGTCTTTCAGGTGAGACGTAATTGTAAGTGACTCTGCAGCTGATGCATAGTTCACACACCCTAGACTCTGTAAGTCGCCTTGAATAAAGGCGTCTGCTAAATAAACAAATAATAATAATTCTGGTAAATTTGTGTAAAACAATTCGCAATGGTGACGGCTACTGTACTACAAATACGAAGTAGTTTGATTAAATAAAAACACCAAAGACAGGCAGTGAATAGACATATTTACTTATTGTGTGGCACTTGGAGTTACACAGGACTCCTGAAGCCTTATAATGCGCAAAGGCGAGACATTCGGTCATTAGCCAAAGGCACTTTAAGGTACTTTGTCTAATGGTTATTCTTGCGATTTACCGGTACATGTCTGAAGTAAAGCGTTATCATGTTTATTTCTGACATTTATCGTTTTGCTTGGTAAATGTCGACATTTACCAGTAAGTCTTAAGATTTTTCAAAATACTCAGACTTCTACCGTAACATATACACTGAACATCATATTCCTACTTGATGGCAATGACTGTGAGGAAACATTTCAATTTGCTTTAAAAAGCAGATTTTTAACACAGTTCAGATGGACATTTGTTGCAAGTAGCGGTCAAGTTCAGTAGTAATTGAAAAATGTAAAATTAATATATTACTGTCATTGTTACTGGATTTGAGCCAGCATGCTTTACACTAACATGCAACACACTACCACTTAACCATTAAAGCAGTCATGCTACGAGGTTCCCAATACCTTACATATATTATTTATTTTTCTTTGTGCATTTGCACATCAAATAATTCATATAAGATTGTAAAACATTCAAAAGTGAACAGTGTCACGTTAGGTTAGGTTATTATATTTTATTACAAAATATGTTTCCGTACCAGCAGGGAATTGAATCCTATTGGCTCACTTAACACCAGTGCTATCTCTAAAGTAGATTGCAATTCCCCTCTACTAATTGGGTAGGCAATGCTTAGTACTAGGAGTACATGTCAAGTTAATACTGACTGCGAGGGGACATCATTTCAGGCTTTATAAATATGTATATAAAACATATTGAAAACACTGTTCTTTTCAGCTTGCCTGAAATAGTGCATTGTGAACACAGTGGTAGAAATTGGACAGTGTCGGTAACATCATTACATTTCGTTAATGTCAATGTCTGAAACGTCAAAGGATTCCTAAAAGGCACAGTCACAACCACAACCACTGTTTGGTCAACTTTTATTTTCTAGTTGCTTTTAAACAGTGTTTTGTTTTGCCTTTTGTTATTTATTATTTTTATTACACTGTGTTTGTGTATGTTCTACCACACCAGGACAAATGAGTTGCAATAAAAATGGTACATATTGTAAATAAATCCTGCACACCTGCATGGCGTGGCAAAGACAACCTCCTGTCTCTCTCCAATCGCCCCTGTCTTGCAGTGAATAACACCCACCCCCCCAATTACATATGTATATATCCCTCACCATGTCTAAATGAGCTTCTCCTTCAGCAATTTTTTAATGAGATTTTTAAATCAATAGATGTAATCCAGTAATTATAGGTTTTTGTTACCCACTTTTACCTAATATATATTTTATAAATGTATGTATGTCCATAGCTTTTCTATAAAAGTAGGTCTTTAAGCTAGATTTAAAAGCATTAAGAGTGGCAGGATCCCTGATCTCTTTAGTAATGGTGTTCCACAGTTTTGGGGCATAACAACAAAAAGCCATGTCGCCCATGAAACGTACAGTGCCGAGAAAAAGTTTGTGAACCCCTTAGGATTTTCACATATTTCACATATTTCAAACCTAAAATGTTATTAGATCTTAATCTAAGTCCTAATAATAGATAAAGATATCCATTCCTCCTTACAGAACTGTGACATTAAACACCTGTGCAAGGCAAAACAGGCGAGCAACTGCAGATCAATTGACTGCAAATTTCAACCTAGGGCGTGAGCAGCCAGTTTAATTAAAAACGGTCCACTGAGAACTCCACAGAGTGGGATCATAGTGGCCCAACGCCCTATTGAGTGACTTTACATTGGTGTTTCCATTTTCTTGTCCACTACCTGTGTGTATATATATATATATATATATATACACATTATTTAATTTTTTAAAATTATTTTGCAACACATTTTATAATAATAATTTTACATGTTAATAGTAACAAATTAGGGCCACAAATTATTCCCTTTGGGTGACTCTGGCTCCCTTGTAAGATCCCTTCTCTTGGATGCTGGAACCAAACAGTTTTAAGCAGACAAAGCAGTAGGGCTGCATATGAGTGACCACTGTTTTGCACTTTTGTCATTGTGTTGTACAGACCAGGAATATGTCTCACTGTTTCCTGGAGAAGAAATTCAAACCAGGTTGTTTTGAATGTTCAGAATGCATCACTGTGGGTTCCAACCTGACCACTGTAAGACATTTAAGCTTTAATACTGAGAAATGTTGTTGACATATTTGGCTTTCCTAGTATTGCTACAGTTGTTGTTTACTCTGTGTAAAAACGGTTAACACAAACTCATAGTCTCTCTCCCGAGGACGGGACCTGAATAAGACATCACCTCCCCAATAACAACCCTTTATGCTCCAGGTGAAATGACAACCAAACCACAAACTATAAATATTTCAGAAAGCCCACTGATTCTTTGTCAGATAAAACTTAATTTACCTTGCACTGTTTGGCTCTACCTCAGGCACACAGTGTCTCTGTGAGCTAAATAAATCCTGCTGCAGAAGTAAATATTGTGATTTTATTTGATTTCATTTTTATTGTGTTTGTTTTCAATGGTGCACAAGCTGCTTATTTAAAAGTATTGGGAAGGTTCCATGTTTTCCAGTTTCTGCCTACTAGTACTGATAACATGCTACTGTGTGCCAGGTATTAATTTAGTACATTCATCAAATAACATGTTTAATCTGTGGTTCTGTTGATTTTCTAAAGCAAACTGGTAAATAAAAACAGTTCTAAACCTCCTGTCTACACTAACCAACAGTAGTTGACAAGTTCTTGTATAGCACATGGCCTGTATAGATTCCTATAGACACTTTACCTACTGCTGTTTGTTGGTAGCATATGACATACAGATCATATGTACCAGTATATGATCTCTGTATTGACGTGTCTTAACCAATGTAGTGCCCTGGGTAACACAATACTTGGTGCAGACAGACAATATCGGTGATAGTTTCCGCATGCCATAGCTTGCCAAGGTTTTGTCTAGCAATGAGCTATACGAGCAGCTTGACTGGGATATTCTAGTCTTGTGGTGTGGATGGGGGTTAAATAGTGAAAGTTGCCAATAAATAATTAATCTCTGCTGGGCTGTCTGCTTTCACCTTTGCCCCAGACTGCAATGTATGCCGACATCAACACTTACACCTGTAATCCAGTGCTTTTCACACCAAAACACCTGTAATAGAAATTTCTGTCTACGATCGAATTAACATGACATTAAACAAAAACTGAAAGGTACTACAGGACTGAATATTCATTAATTGCTCATTTTACCAAACAGACCAAACAACACATAAAAAGGTAAAGGCGTTATTTATTTGAAACTGGCGACATTCACGTCGCCATGGCAACAGACAGGAAGCAGAAGTTAAGCAGAACCTTTAGTCTTCTGTGGGTCTGGAAGCTGGCGGTGGCGGGAAGGATGATGGGAATGGATGGGGGAGATCCAGTAAGGTCAGACATTTACCGCTGAATATAAATCTGTCATGTCTAATAGATGAAGCACTTTATTTTTTAGATACTCTAGCTGCTTCCTGCAGCCAAGGAGAAAATAGAAAGACGCTCAACCATGAATGCCAATCACCCCATGTCAGCTACTGTGATCTATTTACATGCGCCGTTCATGTTGGATATATTGCATGACCTACCAGCGGCAGGGCCTGTACCAGCCATTTCATTGTGAGCAACGGATGTGGATGGCTGAGCAAATTAACATAGGTGTCAATAATTAAAAAATGGTCAAGGTATGAGCATTTGAATGCTAAGTACCTATTCCCTGGGTCACATCCCTCAAGCTGTTTCAATAATCCTGGAGCTTTTTCAAGCTTGAATCATGAATTTAACAAAGCATATTCCTCATTAACAATACATATTAAGTAGGAGGGGTTGTGAGCATATTTTACTGTATGAAGAAAATGCACTTAAAAAAATGGAGGGAAAATAATATGTCATGACAGTAAAATAAAGTATGGATAATTGCTTAGTTTTTAGGACTAAAGTTGATACACCTTGACCAGGTTTATTATTATTTTTTTTACTGTGCTCCAAAATGTTTAATATTCTCAGCAAACAATGTATTATTATTTTACTTTTTGTTTCGCCTTGCTGTTTTCTTTTTGACAGCTCATTTACATGACTGATAGTTTGTCGAGGAATATGCACATCAATATTATTGTAAATTCATTTTTACTGTGCTGTAATATATTACACCAAGGCTTTTGCTGAAACTAATCTTGACAGACATTGAAGTTTCCTCTGTATATATTTTAGTCAATTTACTCCCTACCTTAATGTAGATGGTTTTTGGTATCGAATCTATATAACAAACTATTCTCACAAAAAATATAAACCACAGGTATTATTTTTTCTAAACACTGAACAGTTGCATGTCCTTGTTTTTATTTTGTTTTGTTTTTTTTTCCTGAAAAATATTCTTTATAAAAAAATGAAATTCCTTTGGGATTCCAAATGATTTACTTTTTTGATTTGAACAGTTAAGGACAATACTATTGCTCACAATTGCCATGCAAGCAATAACAGTAAACCTGAGATTTTCCCTTAGACACTCATTATGTACCATACTGTATGCAGACAGAAAGGCTGCCCAGATGAGATGCTGCTTCAAATAATGCTTACATTCAGGCTTTGACTTAGCAATCTAAAGCAGGCTCATGATGTGTGATGCCTTGCCAATTAGCGGGTAAACTAAGAAAGGTCTACGGTTTCTACAGTAGGTCAGTTGAGTTACACTGTTTTAAGAGATCGATTTATGAGTAATTAGTTTGACTGGACTAGTCAGCTAGGCACTATTAATTTATATACCTGTTCAAAACAGTTAAACTAAGACGAGTTAAGATGTGTTGTGAAACTCGTTCACACACAGGCGCATCTACTTGACAGCAGCACCCGCAGCATGTGTAGCACAACAACTCAGTTCATAAAGTACAGATCATAAAGGTTCAGCACTAACTGTGTACTGTTCACAGTTCTGGAAGCTAATCAAACCGCCTTTCTATTTGCGTAAACATAAAGGAGGAAAAAGATACAATAAAGGAATATTTGCTAACATTGAAAACAGGCTGCCAAATTGTCAAGACACTGTTATAAATGTCATGAAGTTCAATCTGGTGAATCATTTGCATGTTTGTTTCTGGTTCTCTATTCCTAAATCTGTGCATCAACAGTGTCAGGATAAGACTGTGTTCTCAGATGATTTCTACACTGTTTACCACGCTTGCTAACGAATTGAGAAAACAAATGCCCAAAGGCACTGAAATCATTATTAACCCACAAAACCACATGTGAAATAAGACCAATTCCTTTTAGTACAGGCATCCCTGTTCATTAGTTTCACATTGTATCTCATGTCTATATATGTGAGTCTCCCATGTGTGTTTCACTTCAACATCCAATACAAGTTCCATAGATTCCTCACACAAATCTAACTTTAAGTAATAGTTTTTACTAGTTCAAAAAGCATATTTTCTGTATTATCTTATTTCATCTAGAGGGACTCCACACATAGACACATTCAATGCCGTAATAGTAACAAATTTTATCCTGTCCTGAACTGTCATCTAGTATTTTGCCCAACCAACTCTCTCTTAAGCCCGCCGCACACAGCCCGACTCAAGCCATCCCGACTCGTCTCATCTGAGTATACACAGATCCTGCGATCAGTTGTGCTCAGTTTTGGTTTGACGTCACAAATGAGTTTTTCCCGACTGGGTGTCACACACTGCTAAGACTGAATTACTGACCACAACTAGATCCTGGTGATTACTATGTATGCAAATATAATTAATACTGCCCTGTACACATTTTGTATTAACTTAGCCCAACATAGCGACCCTCATATTATGCATGGCATTGTATGCTGATTAGACAGCGGAGACAGCGCTGCGAGGCAACCAAAAGAAGCTCTTAGCCTATTAATTGACCATTTACACCGTGCAAACGTTTCAAGCAGTGTTTGACTTTTTGTATAGCTTGTCTACTACACTTTAGCCTGTGGTAAATAAAATCCAATTTGTTGATTTTCTTTTAACTTTGGCGTTTTTTTCTCAGCGTGTGGATCTAAGGGCTTTTTTATTTGTGACCTATTGGAGATTTACGCACCGGTTACTTCTGTTTTAGCGCAGTAAGAAAATATAGGCTGCCAGTGGATTGATAATAAAAAGGTAAATTGATAATTTACCTTTGATTAGTAAACGCCTAAAAAAAACTATTCAAATGTGCACATATCTGGTATTTTTGAATTTGGGACACTCGGAGCAATTCAAGACTAATGTATTTTTACCTGTGGAACTAAAGCTGTCAATATTCCGCCATCTTGTATGACATGACAAGCTACGTCACGTAAACCTGCTTCACCATTGGTTGACACCCTTATGACTAATCGGTCTCAGTCAGTCTTGGTCGGCAACCGCCACACACAGACAGACTGATCACATCTGAACAAAACTGTGTCTGAAAAAGATTCAACTCTGAAGACATCCCGACTGAAATCTGCATAATCTTGGTTTTAAGAGCACGCACACTGCTACGATTCATCCAGACTCTGTACGGCCAGTTGAGATGAGATGAGTCGGGATGGCTTGAGTCGGGCTGTGTGCGGCGGGCTTTACACTCATGTTTGTTTGGTATTTGTTCCGGTGTGTTGTTTAAACCTTTTATTTTTGGCCCTTGGGCCTTTTTCTTTTATTTGTGTGTGTGTTAATAAATGTCTGTTTGTGACGGAAATATAATGAGTTCTGGTTGTAAATCTCCCTCTCGACCTGTGAGGGCACTAAGTAGCAAAAGGGAAAGGCTTTGGACAGGTTGGCCTGACAGTTCATTCCCTGGGTCGGGAAGTCAGTCAGCCTGGAAAAAGGCAAGACTCCGGTGCAGGAACGTATTGACCTGGAAGGTAAACGAGGTAGCAGCTGCAGGCAATAGAGTCAGCTGCAATCGTTTACCAAGGGGTCATACATAATCGCATAAAAGGGGCTGGAGAATTGTAAATCTTTTCCTTCACTTTTGGTTTCGAAATAGACCCGGAAGGACCCGTGCACTGTGTATTAAGAGTATCGTGAGTGTTTGTTTTGTTTGTCTTGTCTATAATTGTTACTTGTGTGTTCATAGATGGCTAACACGTTCCGGATCTGTTGCTAAGAGCTAACACTGAACCCGGAACAGCACTGCACTGTTTGTCACTCTTTAAACTGTATCACCCACCACAAGCACTACAGCACGCACACAGGACTGGTGACCGTGGTTGTATATTGTGGGAGAGATACTGTGTTTATTGTTTAGGGCTGCAATCCCTGTTCCTGTTCTCTGTGTTTTACGCATCGCTGTGTAAGTTGTGAGTTTATTATTTGGTCACCAGACCTGGATTATAACAAAAATAAAACATATATTTTTCCATACCGGATTACAAATCTCTGTCTGTTTATTCCTGCACTGCATCACCTCTGCACCTGTACATAATCAGCAACCACTTTGCCACACTGCACTAGAGCTTAAACTGCAGCTTTCTGTCTCTGGGTCTCTTTCCTGCCGGTAACCAGCCTGGGCCGTGACGCTACCCTGTCACAGCACCCATTATTTGTCCATGGCTGATAGCTCTTATTGCACCTCTGGAATTTGCTGTGATGTTTAATTCTTTACTGTTGGTTTTTGTGCAGCTTCCCTGTTTGTCAAAAGGTTGAATTTCTTAGATGTGAATCAAATACTTTATATAACACAGGGCCATAGCCAGCCATTAAAAATCAGAGGCACTTGCACCCCACGGTGTTACTGTAGTCTGGAATGACAGTGAAGAGCACAGAAGCTATAGATATTAGCAGGACTTTTAATGTATATATATACAGTATATATAACGAGGAATGGAATGTTTTTTGTTTTGCGGCAAAGCAACGTGTAACAGAGCCTAAATAAATAATTGGTATGGTTTTAACTAAGGTCTGTGCCTTGGGTGCCTCATATCTGGCTACAGCTTTGAGGCTCAACAGAGAAACAGAGAGTATATTTGTGTTTTTAGATCGATCTACTTGCCACCAAAAAAATAGTTTGTTGGGGGGGTGGACTCTGTGCTGTTGTCACACAAAATGTGAAAGTTGATGCTCAATAGAGAAGAAGTAATGCAGGCTTTTAGGGTTCTATACTTCCTTCTTCCACCAGCAATTAGGGACTGGGCATCTTTAGCTGCAAGCAAACACTTCAGTAAAGAGCTACTAAATATTGTGGACGACAAAGGCAAAAGTTACAGAAAATGTCCCTCGTTAAAAGGATGTACAAAAAAAAGAAAAGATGACTATTCTGACTTGCATATTTTCTGGCATCAATGTGAGCATGCAAAAGGCTTTTGTTTTTAAAAAGGGAATTAGAGGCATTATAATTGTAAATCCAACTTTTTAACACAAAGGGATAAAAGCCTTGGAACTGCTACACAGGCACTGCCATCTGGAATCCCAGAATCCCAATCACAATTAAATCTCAAGCAGGTCGTCATGCGAGACAGAGGGGTACAGGGCTGAAGAGACACCTCCAGGATTAATCTCTGAATCCCTAAGAATTTCATTTGCAGATTATCTCTGGATCACACATCTAAATAATGAATCGTTAAATAAAGCAAATGTGAATCCGTATTGAAAAAAAAATGAGGGAGAGAGAGAAGCTTGCCGGTGAGACAGACTATTTTTCTCTGTCACTCAGAGATAAGATATTTGCATTCCTAAAGAAATTCCACCAATTTCCCTATGAGGGTTGCTCTTATCATTTTTGATCTGACAGATGTAAAAAAAACGGAGAGTTAGCTTATAGAGAAGGCTAAGCTTCTGAAATGTTAAATATTATTTGGTGATTGGGGTTGGGAGGTGGGTGGGGGGTTTTCATTTTAATAGTGAGAGAGAAGTGCCTGCTTTGATCTTATTAAAAGAGGGTGTCTGTAAATCAGCTTACATTGCAGAATCAATTTGCGAGCTCATTACATAAATCCATATTAAACAATCCAGTCTGTATTAAACACGTATAACAGGATGAGTTGAATGGATTTGATCTGCATCAGGCACAATGCCAAGGATGATCTCGTCGTCGCCCAACCCCCCATTTCCCCCCCCCACACACACACACCTCCCCTGTGTTGTTGATCTGTCTAGTAATGGCTTAACAGTTATTAAATAATAAAAGGGCTGCCTGGTTATCCAGGAGTGGGAAGAAAAAAATCAAACACAGAATAATGTAGGATTGTTTTCATCCTTATTAAGTGTCAGTGTTGAAACTTTTTTTCTTTACACAAACTAGCTATCTTCCTCAACGGGAATGTCTCACCTGGGTTTTATTTTCTTGGGGTAGAGGCAATGCCCAAATGCCACAAACTTACACCAGGTACCATTGGCTGGTTTTATATAGGGTGCACAAGCCACTACTTAAAATCCTTTACTGTACTTCACAGTCTTCACAGCAACTTAAGCTTTGTTAAAGGTTCATAATTACAACCATTTCATATACTGTAATGTAAGAGAGTCCAAGAATGGAGACTAACAAGGTTGCCCTGCAATTCCAGCTGGCTTTTTCAAAACCCTTTTCTTCCACATGGTAAAGGATTATACTACAATATTATCCAGAGCACCATTTCAATTATTTCCCAGGTTATTGTATTGTATAATTTAGCTATTGAAAAAAAACATAATCATTTTGAAACACTCACACCAACGGTTTTAGACACTTTATGGGGGGAGTCCCCGAAACATACTGTTATTGTGTAAATAAATAATACTGTATTTTATACAATCCCAATAGAAGTAAATAGTGTATTAAATAGTGTGACAAATGTAAGAACATTGCAAGTATGTTAATGTACATGTATTTTGAAGTGAATCCACAAAAACAATAAAATGTGTCTGTTTTATTGTTTCATGTTAAACAAGTTCACAAAGGGCTGTGGTTTGTAAATGTAGTCATAATTTAATTGAATTCGCTACAAATATATCATGTTAATGGTCTTACTCCAAATTAATAAAGAAGTCATCAAAGGAAATATTTATTTCTGCCTGTCTTTAGAATACATTAGCAAGGGTTGTAAAACCAAATTAACATTTATGTTAAAGTAATTGTAGCTAATAATTCCATAAATCTTAGCCCTTTTGCCTTTCCATTACATGCATCTCAAATGTGCAGTTTTAAAAGAAACACATGTTATCGGACACGTGTATTTTCATTTGAAGACATCTGGTACTACTTTAGCTTAAACGGAATTCAGTTTCTATGCCTTATTCAGGGGTTATCCCATGGTAAGTTCACCTCGGCAGTGTCTTCTGGGTTCACGCATGCTACTGGCTGAAATTATGGCAGTCAATAGGGGAAGCAGCTGATTGGTTATTGACAAGAAAGAAGCAAGTGAAAGGGTGGAAATAATTTCACTCTGCAGGTGAAACAACCTCGAAGTGCAGTACCAGATATCGTGTTTTGAAATGGAAAAACATATTTGCTGTAACAGGTGCTTCTTTCAAAAGTGCACATTTGAGACTGTGGCAGGGTGACTGGGCGGTGACGTCAGGCAGAAGCAGGAACGAAAACTGACACCAGGGAAGTACTGCAGGTAAAGGCTGTGCCGTTATTATTCAGCAAAAATAACAAAAATAAATCAAATATTTAAACACAAAAACACTGTGTGCTCGCAGAGCAAAATAAAAGGGTAAACAAAAATAATCACGAACACAAACAACGCGATCAGGCTGGGCTATAGCCTTCACTGATCCTTAGGTTTTCTTTTCAATCTCCATCTCTCTGCTCGCTCTCTCCTCTCTAACACCCACCACGAGCTGGAGAGCTGCAGGCTTTTTATATTCAGGTGACCATCTCCCGATTAGCACCAAAATTAATCACTTAATTAATTCGGGAGATGGCCACCTTCTGCATGAGTTTATTAATTATTCCTGGCAGAGGACGAGCACCAATCTCGCCTCTGCCAGGACACGTTTTAAAAATAAACAAAACAATAACACGGCGGTACGCCGTCACAAATTACAATAAATAAATCATAATAATCAAATACAAAATAACACAGGGGCGGAGGGGGACCCCGTTCTAAAATAAAATAAACAAATCAATGTACAGGGCACCTCGCCCTGTTACAGAGACCTATGAAATGAATAGATGTGCATGGTGGAGACATTTTATATACACTTTAATATATAAGGGCTTTTATAATTACATACAGGCTTTGTTGTACAGAAACACTACATTATAGAAAGCAACCATTGTGGTTAGGTTAAAAACATACAATATAAAAATGGCACAAATAATCTAAGTTCTGAAGCAAATGGTGAGGCATGTAAAGAAACAGAAAAGACAGCAGATGCCATCTTGTCTATTTTAGTGTGTGCTTTTTTTTCCCCGGGAAGGAAAGCTTAATATGTTGACAACAGCATTAAGACACATTCATAATCTGAAGCAGCATTGCTCTCACTTAAACAAATCAGATTTGCCCAAAGTAATACACAGCCTGCAGCATAATTATTTAAAGCAACTGCATTTGGTTGCTTGGCTGTCATGTGTTTACTCCTGTCATTTATTTACATGAGCACTTACATTCCTAAGGAATTATGATCTGCATATTGGGCAAAGATGTTTACATAAAAGCAGAGTGAGGCACTCCTGTCATTTATGAAGTAGATACACTGATGTGACAGATGAGTGGGATGACATATCTTTAAAGTGGTATGTGTCTTGACACTGCGTTATGCTTCAGGATTTAAAACATCTGTTTTAAAAAGACAAATGAGACAAGAGAAGTAAAACATTTGTAATGAGGGACTCAGCTGTTTTTAGTTAGTGCTGGCAGCAATGGTGTTGTCTAGTTTACACAAACAATCTATATTAAGTCCTCCTCGTGCTGTAGAGGACTCTGTTCTTCATGTAAAGCATAGGCAGTGCTAATTGGCATTCACCAATTAGTATATTTGTGTGCTGTTCAGCAACCGCCACATAAATCATAGGTTTTAATGATTTTTGAGTGTTTAATTGAGAGGCAATTTTATTCATGGGATTACAGAGCGGTCGATGTGCCCTGTGCTTTAGAGGCAAGGCACATCTTGGTACTAAATGTATGCAACATGTTGTAGCTAAATAGTTTTCTATTGGTTCTAATAGAATTGGTGTAAATACAATTTAAATGTACAGATCTGAGTTTTTGGCACACTGGTTTACATGGTGGTCTCAGAAGTCAACAGGTTTAATGTAGTCTTGCTAGTAGTTGCTACTGTATTCATGGCAGCTTTTTGATTTTTCATTCAACCTAAAAAAGGAAGCAATAGTACTGTAACTTCAACCCACAAAATCAACCTGCAGTATTTCATTCATCCATAATCTATCAATACTGCCATGCCACCATTTCCAGGCTGCCATAGGCTTTCAATGGAATCTTTTTTATATGGATGATTTGGAAGATTTATATGAAATATTTCTTGTAGTCTAAAGATGCAACACTTTCTGTTGCATCAGAGTTATACAACAGAACTGGTTCAGTAAGCGTTGGTAAGTGGGTTTTGAGAAAATGTTTTCACTTTTATTAATTTAAAAAGTATAAAGCTACTTGCCGTTTGTAATTTTAACGTATACAGTACATGTTCTGTTTTACTCAGTAATGTTATGTTATTAACGTAAATATGCATAACGTGTTTTTGTTTTAATTAAAGATAAATAGTTAATGGGCAAGGTACAATAAGAAATGCACAAGTTAATTTAATATTTATTGTATGTTAAAGTTGTATACAATATTGACCAAGTGTTTGATGGCCTTAACATGAAAATATAATTTAAGAATCATGTTTAAAAAAACAGTCTTGTCTTTAAGGGATTACTTTAAAAGGAAATACATTAGAGCCCCCTCTGCTGGCAAGAGTATTTGCCAGCAGCTGCTTGATCTTTTCCTCAGCTGAGCTGTGAAAGTTTAAAAAAACAACAAAATGAGGATAGAGGTTTCCAATAATCTGGAGTCACGCTGTTTGTGATTCCAATGAGACGTCTATGTTTCTCTTTTGTTTTCCCTGTGAGACAGAGATGTAAAATAAATGGACCAGTGTGGGGTGATTGCTGTTCCTAAGCATCAGCATTTTCTTTCTTAGCATGTGTTTCACTAATATAACGAACACATCCGCCATCCAAGGGTGCAAGTACAATAACTTAATACATCTACCTTCCCGCTGTAGAGCTGAGAATTGACAGAACCCAAAACTACTAAATTAACTCCACCAGCCAGCAAGAGTCGTCTGAGAAGTCACTGAAGTCAATAAAGATCTTCTGGTGAAGGAACAACTGTCTTGAGAATGAGCGATGCACAAAGAAGACCGAACTTGAAATTTGAGGTCAGCACTGAACAGGGTATATGGGAGCCAGAGGGACTTTCTAAGTCACATTCCTTCAGTTAAAAAATCGCCTTTTAAAAACACAAAAGCTTAAAAACATGTGAGGTGCTAATTGAAGTTAAAGGTAGTCGTAACTATTTAATTAATCTGTGTGCTATTTCAAAAGAGGGATTCAAATGTGTGTTTTTTCTATATAAATGATTTTTGCTATTTAAAATGCTACTGGAATTAAATGTATATTATTTACTGTGCAGTACTTGTGACATAAACCATTCAGAGGGGATGCTAAAGAAATTAATGATACAGGGGCAAATTCAATTAACTATTATGCAACCAATTATTTTTCTGAGGATATTATACAATGGGTACAAACTTTACATTTAAACTATATATTGCTTGCTTTTCATGTCTTATTTAAAAGTAAGTACAGCAGCTTTTTGACAATACAGTACTAGTGCTTTATAGTATTTTCTGCTACATAGATAACTATTACATACAGTGTTGCTTACTTTGCATAAGGTTGTATTTCATTGCTGAACCACAAAACACCATCCTATTGCATGCCATAAAAGGGGATTCCACTTCAAGGAATACTTAACATGTGGAAATAATTGATTTAAGCTTTAGTTTCCTATAGTGAAATTGTATTATGATGAAAAACGCCATGTACTGTAACAATGGCTTAGTAACGCAGATTGCATATTTGGTATTAGTAAGAATATGGCAATGTTATCAAATTCACATCTGCTATATTGGAAATGCAGCAAGCAAAAGCATAGTTGTATAGCACTGAAGCTTATTATTGGTAATTGGGTCTTTTACATATAATATAAGAGATGTTACTTTTGTAAAATATAAGTGGTAAACTTCCAAAGTGCTGGTCTTCAGTATCTATACCAGGAACGTTTTAGAGACACACTTTACGAAACTTGCCTGTCAAGCTTGTATTCCCTATGATGTGCTTTATTAAAAAAAGCCACACTCAGAAGAATACATTTCTTTGTACTTACTGAAAGACAGACATGGATATAGTTGCAAAATTCCACTGCCTTTTCAAACATGCTTGCATCCTTTTCAATTTCACCTTGGTAATTAATTGTACTTGTTTTAGATAATCAAGCTATACATATGTGAAGACTTCTTGCCTTTTATCAAAGAAAAGGTCATAATTACTTTTAATGAAGCACTAGAGCTTAAACTCCATTATCCTTTATTATGCTTGCACCATCAGCAAATGGCTACTGTGAAAGGTCATTGTCTAGACCTGTGAGAATGAGATTGCTGTGGTTACCAGGGGCAACCCCCAGCCTGTCAGCGCAGGGTGTAGGCTGAACAGCTGTTCAGCGTGGTACACATGCTGAGCCTGGAAAAGATGGTGGCCATTCAGTGGCAACATTTCAAACTGCGAGGGCTATGCTCCTCTGTTCGCGGTCAGTCCTACCACTTAAATTGCTCAGAACAAGTTTTGCTGCCATCTGTGCATGCTGCCCTTTGTGGGATCCTTGGGGAAGAGGTTTGCATTGTTTGAAAAGTAATTAAAAATCAGGGCAAAAGTAATCCATCATCTCCAAAGGAGAATGAAGACAGTTACAGTGATACCCTCCAGCTCATCCTGATTGGTTCCCAAGCCACTTCTTTTGACCTAAGAAAACAGTTCTCAATCCCATGGCAAGCATGATTAAAGCATAGACTGGTGAGCACAATTAATACTGTATTTACTCACTAGGGTTCTTTAACAGAGGTCCAGGATACAAACTCTGATCCTAATCAAATCGATCTATTATGATGGTAAAGCTCAACCTGGGAATTTCTATGTGTTAAATTTACGTCAAGATTTATCGGATTATATTATAGCAATGCACACAACATATGTCTTCATGTCACAAAATAGAGTGTTTTAAAATTACATCAATGACTTTTGAGTTATATTATGGTAATATGTGGGCTATGTCTTACAATAGACATAAATTAGTTTTTATACTATTTATGCATACCAATTTCTTCACCTAAATCTAGTGTGCCCAACAACCCCTTTAATGCAGCCCACAGCGTCTCTCCAATTGAACCATATGTGGCCCACAATGAACTGAGCAGCTGCCAAGCACTTGATTTCTAGCAGCCTTTACAGCAGAGGTGCCCAAAATGTTTGTTGCTATTAAGCAGCAGGCAGGCAGGCAGGAGAGGAACTTGCATAATAATATAGGAATATATTTTTGCACATACTACGCATGAACACTAATGACAGATTGAGACAACAGTTTCTACTTGCTTGTTTAAGTTTAAGATCCAGTTGATTATTGTTGAGGTGGTGGGTGTAGCATTGTTTATTTGTGATAACTCAACCCTAGCCAGAGACAACTTACTTGACTGGAAATGTAGAATAACCATCTCCTCAATAGTAATCAATTATAGGTTAAAGGAGCGTAAAACACAGTCCACCCCACATACCGTGTGTGCAGATGGTAATGATATTCTTCACAATGTATTGAATAGCTTGTTATAGTCACTGACAGCAAGTTAAGCAGTCCTTTCATTTAGATTTTATGCAAGACCTACTTGGGATCAAGTGCAAGAGCCAATTTACAGAAAGGAATCCAATAATGTTATTGTTATAAAACAA
Organism: Acipenser ruthenus; assembly: GCF_902713425.1. Classification (NCBI taxonomy): domain Eukaryota; kingdom Metazoa; phylum Chordata; class Actinopteri; order Acipenseriformes; family Acipenseridae; genus Acipenser; species Acipenser ruthenus. The sequence continues at coordinate 35,754,051 of NC_081189.1, read as the reverse complement.
GCAAGGAACTACATATCTGATCTAATTGGTTCTAGGGGTCCATCGGATATGTACAAATATTGTCAGCAACCCTGTGAATCTAGCCCCGAGTTCACAACTCCATGCTTTCATTTTATGGTCAATTTAACATTGAGGTCTTGTTTCTGTAAAGAATCAATGAACAATTAGCACATGTGGCGTCAGTGCCCAGTGATGTAGCGTCCTCATGACGTACAGACGGCCACAAGCATACTTAACTTCCAAATTATTGCCAAGACTTTCAAAAGCTTTACCAAGATCACTTTTACAGTAATATGAATAAGGTCTTTATCAAACTGAAAAAAGATAACCCAGACTTTACTGTTCATCTAGACTGTTAACAGATCTTAAGCCCTGACTTGTGCGCTTGTACTTTAGCACACACACCTATATTAATCATCCTACCATCCACCCAACTCACGAAGTAGCCAAAAAGATGACCTCTAATTTAGCAAAAGAGAACATTCTTCCCAAAGCCGTTACAACTACAGAGTCTTCACCAATAGGAGAGTTCTATGCTACACATTTTGAACATTGAGAAGTGTTAGTTGAGGATAAAAGAAAGGTGAATGTGATCTGCATTTTAAAAAATGTTCCTACTGTGTGGCTGTATAGTATATAGCCATCTCTTGTTATCTAATTGGAAATTAGATGTATTGTACTGTAAAGTTTAGTAGAAAATCACTTACCGGGTTCCTGGATGATAAGCTGGGCAATGGCTTGCACATTCCCTGCATCGTTCTCTGCCACACACTGATAGAATCCCTCATCCGATTTTACTAGACCCAGGATGTGAAGGCTGCTGCCACCCTAAGAGTCATTGAAAAAAATACTATGGTTTCAAACATCTTGCTTAAAAGGGCCCCCTTTTTGTTTTAATGATTAAACTGATGACCTACACTGGAAGGCAGAGGTACCTGTGCCTCTTTCAGCCCATTCCAAACCAGGACCTGGTCCCAACACAGACTACTACCTGCTAGATCAGGGGCTCCCAATCAAGGTCCTGGAGGGCCATTTCAATCCATGGTTAACAGATACAATTAAACAATTAAATACTTTATGGATGGAGCAATGTGCAAGTAATGTCCCTGCAAAGTATAGTATTGCTTTTATAAACTGAACACATGTTTTTGTGTTCGAGAACCTTTTTAAAATGTGTTTTATATTGAGGACTGAATCGCTTTCAATTTGAGTTGCCATCCAAAGCAAGTTTCAAGAGGTTTTAGAGGGCATCTACCCTTAGATAATGACCGCTCTACTTGGAACCTGATTGGCTGAGATGGTCCCCGAGTTTTATAATTACCTAATTAGTTTAATTAAACATTTGAAGACTTGGTTAGAACAATACTCTGGACAGCTTATTTAAATAATTAAGGGCCTGGTTAGAACAAGGTCCTGGACTCTAATGGATTGAAAGATCCATAGGTGAGCACTACTGCAATAATTTTAGTTTTTAAAGTTTGTTTTCCTACCACATTGGGGACTTGTTTGATAACAGACCTGTTTGGATCAATAGATCCCCAGCTTCACAAACCAGTCTTTAATGTGAAATGTGTGTTGATATACTTACCACAATCTGAAAGTAGTCGCTTGGGATAACCACTTCTCCATTCTTAACCCACCGAACGGTAGGTGCAGGCTTTCCTGTGACAGCACATTCCAACTCAATATCCATACTTTCATAGGCATAGAGGTTAGAGGGGTAATTCAGAAACCTCGGAGGTACTGCCAGAAAAAGAGAGAGAGAGAGAGAGAGAGAGAGAGAGAGAGAGAGAGAGAGAAAGAAATATATATTTAGAAAGGACAACAAGCAAAAGAAAATTGTTAAAGCAGTTCAAGCAGACCTTTCTAAAAAGACTATTTAGGGGTCAGTCATGGATGAAAAATCCATATGGAGAAAAAGCAAACCACTCTCTCTGTATACAATGCTATAGTTCCGGACTGGCGTGTGTCTCTGTGGACCCTGATATGGAAATACCCTTTTCATTGTCATTTAATAGTCAGTGTTTGGAAACTATTTTTCCAGCTATGTATTTATATTATCCTGCCTGCTGAGGAACAATTGGAAGCAACAGTGTTTCCTTTGATACCCATAATGCACTGCTTCAGAGCCTCCATATACTCTATCTAAGGAGCCGGGGAACAGAAAATCCAACTTGTTGAAAAATCAACAGTACAGTTTTTTTTTTAATGTTTCTTTAATTTGGACTAAGCTTAGCATAAAAATAGGAAGCTTCACCCAGTCCTCAGATGAAGTGATACAAATAAATAAATGAATGCATTAAAAAAATTATAACTTCTGGAAAATCAGAACACATGTATGTAGAGCATGCCAAGTGTTGCCTGACTTCACAAATGAAAAAATGATTATATGAATAATTTAGATTTAAACTGGTCTCTATGGTTGGACTTTATTTGTGTATGTGATGGAACCTGAACCACAGTTAATGGTATGATCATTAATAGTAACAGGCGGCAATTTTCTTCCTTTTTCTGAAACATTTCCAAGGGCTAATCAAGAAATGTGATCAACCCTTTGACCTTTACAGACTTTTTGTCCATTTCTGACAATATTGTTAAAGTCATTTTAAATGAAATTGTGTTTTCAAGATTGACCCACATGCATATACAGTGCGCTCCATTTATAAGAATGACTGATATACAAATCAACCACATACAGTGATCAAAACCACTGGGACCAAATCATTCCTATACTAACCAATGTAAAATACTCCTCTTGTAAGAATCAAGCAATCCACTTATAAAAATAATTTGTGGGCAAACTGACTGCATGTAATACTATACTGTATCAAGTGCAATGACGTGTACAGCCAATAAAGCTGTTTTTGAATTTGTTCACATCTCACGTGATTAGGCACGTACACAGCGTGTATCCAGTATAATCCCTGGTCCGCAGCGACTCCCAGTAGAAAAAAAGCAAGTCGTGCAGTTTAAGTGTGAGTCGACGTGGCAGGAAAAAGAAAGCCATCTACTGGAGTCCTACGACAGTATTCCAAAGACCAGTCAAAGAGATGCAGCTCAGATATTGGGCTTTCCACAACCTACACTGTCAAAGATTCTCAAAGACAGGGAGAGCATCATACAAAACGAAGGAGACAGAAAAAGAATGCAGTTAGGGAAGGCACCTATGGTTAAGGCGGCTGAAGTGGATCAGAAATGCCAGAGAGAGAAATGCCCCCGAGTGGACCGTTGGTGATGCAGAAAGCAGAAGAACTGGTGGTACCCCTGGGGCTTATCAACTTCAAGGCCAGCACTGGCTGGTTTCAGCGCTTTAAAAAACAAGAGGGGATTGATTTTAAGAAAATGCATGGAGAAGCTGCAGACATTGGCTCACGTGAAGAATGGTTAGAAAATGAGTGGATCGAAATGAGACGTGAAGTAGACATTTGGAATGTAGATGAAAGTGGAATTTACTTTCAAGCCCTGCCTGATGGCACTCTCACCTTTAAAAAAGGAGGAAAGAAGTCAAAAGAAAGAATCACCATGTTGTTTATCTGCTCCATGACTGATAAGAAAAAGAACCTTTTTGTCATCGGGAAAAGTCAAAACCCACTGTGTTTTAAAAATGTGAGACATATTCCACTCCGCTACACTGCCAATGCATCTGCCTGGATGACGGGTTACCTATTTGGTGAGTGGCTGAATGACTGGGATCAAAAGTTGGGCCTAGAAAGAAGAAAGATTTAGCTTCTTGTGGACAACTCCACAGCCCACGTGAGGAAAGATGTGGCACTGAGGAACAGCCGACTTGAATTCCTCCCATAGAACACAACTTCTATCCTTCAGTCATGTGATCAGGGAATTGCCAATACGTACATTTGCAAGCAAATGGCTCACACAGTGTTGCACCACATTGAGAACAACAAAGCTACTGCTGTGGAAATTGCCAGGAAGGTCTTTTAAATGCCATTCTAATGCTCGCAAACGCCAGGTCTGACGTCAGTGGTTCAACAATCCGGAATTGCTGGAAAAAAAGAGGTCTGGTCATAGCACCCATGGAGGAAGCAATTGTTGTTGAGCCACCAAGAGAACTCGATGCCCATGAAATTCGAAGACTGTACAGACATCGATGACAATACTTTTATGACACAACTCATCTTTGATGAGGACACTGTGACTGAGATCAGGGACCAATTTGAAGTGAACCCCGAAAACGATGCAGAGGTTGACTGATGATGACGAGGCAATCGTCCCATCTTGAGGAACGGCCTACTGTACAGGAGCTTCAATGATTTTAACCGCCTCCATTTCCTCGAAAAGGAGGTTAAAAGGTTGTGGAACAGCAGTGATCCAGGGAACATTGGTCAAGTTTGTAATCAAACAGGGACTGCACCACTGCATTGTGCCGGTATTTATTTTTTGTTCTCTGTAAATGAAAAATAAAGTGAAGACGCATTCATTGAATACATACTGAGTACAGCACTGTTATTGTGTGATGTGCATGTAGAGGGAGTGGGATTGTGTAGTGGTGTGGTGAGGAGGGGGGGAGGATTGCAGAGCTTTGCATCTCTGCTTAGTGAAAAACTGTGAGATTTGCATTGCAACTGAAAAAAAGCAAGCCACAGATGCTTAAATGCAAAGGTAGTCCTATCAATAAAATACTGTACAGGGCTCTACGTTTTGATTTTTAACTACTGGCCCCTTGGGCCACTGAGCTACTGTTTTTACTTGCCCGGGTGCAATTTTATCTGGCCCAATATATTTATATATTTTTTCATGATGGCTTTTATTTTCAGTATATTTCTAACTGTGACAGACATCTCAAAATAAAGTGGTAAACGAAGCCTTTCAATATATACTTCAGCCATTTAACATGCACACTTTTGTATGCTTGTCAGAAAATGAAAAATACTGTTAAGATTTGAAAATGTATGTGTACAAATGATACTCATTTTTTCACAAGCAAACCCGCAACCAAGCTTTTACCATATGGTCACAGCAACGCTAAAACTGAATTATAATAATCCTAATTAGGGATGGGTCAGTGTAGTTGATTACACGATTAAACGAAAATAAAAAAATATTTGAATAGCATATTACATATTCGAGTCCACAAAAAAAACCTTATACATTAGCTACTAGTAAAACGTGTCTTTCTTTAAAAAATTTTTTTTAATGCTGACGCTTAACAAGTGTTATATCAGTCTTAAACCCGTTGTTGTTTGCATATTAAAGGTAAGGACCCTAATTAATTATGCAATGCTTGTAATAGGAACATTCTACAGTAATCTTATTCTGTTTGAAATTGTTTCCAATTGTATTGCCTTGTTTTTAGCTAATGTTAACAGATCCCTGCATGAGTTCCACTGTAATGACTGTACACAGCAGCTTCTGCAGCTGTTGCTAGCCAGTCGTGAAACAGCTTCCGGGAGCATGGCATCGGCAAACTATGAATGTGTGAACTGAAATAAAATAATGTACATAGCAAGTGCTAAAAGAAGTAATCCAAACTTGGGTAACATTGAATTAGAAATGTAATTTAACGCTATGATGAACATACATACATACTAAATGTTAAGCAGAACAACGCATTGACTAATAAGAAAAGGCAAGATACTTGGAAAGGAGTTCTTTTTTTTTAACTCTGGACTGCAGTTCAATGTAAAACATCTACTGCTGACTTTCTGAAAATTGATGGAGTAACATTAACATTTGCACTGACCATTAAAAGTACAACCAGGTGTCCTTATTTTGAATTATTTACAGGTTATTGAATAAACAAAGTAACTTGACTTAGATTCATCTGATGTCAGTACTTGATGGCTAGTTGTAATTAGTAATGTAAAACTATTGTAATGTTGGAATGTATTTTCTATTGTTTTGGCCAGGTTACAATATTTACACTATTAAGATTATTTTATAAATATTATTTCTTAGAATTAAACAGATGTAGAATATTTAGATTGCTATATGATAAGTTTTATTTTATTCTGAATACACTACAGCAAAAAAAATATATATATTATTTGGTGTTTTGCGCAATATTATGCTACTGTTGCTTTAATTGGAAGAGCTATGAGCTGTGATGTTGCTGCTCATTGACTTCTGTATTTTAATTCAGTAAACAAAGGAACAGGGTATTGAACAAAGAAATCTCGTCTTGGACATGGCATTTTTGATCTGAACACATCGGATCCCAAATCAAAGTTAGACAATTCGATGGCGTAGCTGGGTGTCGATTGGGACATCTAACTCTGAGACTGGATATGATGTAAACGAAATGTTGAATTCACAACAAATAAAGCTGCTGTTTTATCTGCAAGTCTGGGAAACTGACGCCAAACAAGGCAGAACATTACTTTTTTTTCACTGTCATAATGAAGCCAGATGAAGCCTCCACTCTAAATGTTCGTCTTCATTTTTTTTCATAATTACTTTCTTTATGATTTATTGCTTTCATCGCTTTCCTTTTGGCTTATTGGTTGCTTAATTGTAGAGAACCCGATTTGTAAAAGATTTGCCATGTCGCGGGAACGAGTACCAGCAACACAGCACTTCGGTACGCAGTCTCAGATTCTGACTGTACAACGAATATGAAAGTTAGGATTAGTTCATAGTTATGTTTTTAAAAAATGGTTTGTAAATTACTCTTCAGCTTTTTGGCACACTAGCCCATTTTCCTGGATTCATGAAACGGAAGCCATGTGCACTATATATATATGTTATACTAGTTAAATGTAACCTAGCCCAGTCGAGCCTGAGGTGCTTCATAACTACAGAAAAAACTGCGATCTCTACCAGCCCCGGGCTGCCGGGCTATGGTTAATCTCGAACCCTGACTACTGTAATGTCATTTTAATTCAAAGGCCATTACACGTAACACCGCACGGCAGTTAAACTAGGCACTGTCAGGAGACGATCGCTTCTCAAGTATACTGTCGTAAAATAGGATTCTGCAGCCTTGAGTAAACATAATTGGGATCATATATCAAGTTTCTTATCCACGAGGACTTGTTTTGATTGTTATGATGTATTGTCCTCAGTGATTGAGCACCATTGACATTTGTATATTGTATTTAAACTGCTGATGTGCGGAGAAACGCTTTTGCTAATTGTAATCATATCGGTCCGCTTTTAAGGATCAACCGCTTATAAGAATCAAACCATTATTATTATTATTATTATTATTATTATTATTATTATTATTATTATTATTATTATTATTATTATTAATACATTTATTTATTTATTTATTTATTTATTAGCAGACGCCCCTTATCCAGGGCAACTTACAATTGTTACAAAATAAGTATCGCATTATAAAATATCACATTACAGATAAGAGCAGTTATAAGGTACAGTAAATAAATCAACCTTGTTGGGATTTACCCTCCCCTCTGTATGAAAAACCATGAAGTAGTCTACTGTATTGGCTATACACATATAGCAAACAGTATATTGCTGTATACAAGGGAACTACACCTTTTTGCTAAATAAAATTATGATGTATGTTCATGTAACTATTCACAGCTGTCGTTGAAGCCAATAACAGTCAAGAATAGAAAAACAGGCTTTGAAGAAAAAAAAAAGTCCCTTTAATAACTCATGAGAAGCTTTGTGAACAGGGACCACTGTTTCATGTACAGTACAGAGCTCCTGGCCCTTGATTACCCTTTGGCAAATGCTTTGCACATGGCTGACAGAGGTGGGAACCGCAAGCTGATTCATAGTTCAAGAGCTGTCAAAGTATAATGTTACTTGGTAACAGTAAAATGTATTGATTAAGAGGAAAAGCCATTGAAATGTGAAATTCTAACTGAATCTGTGTAGAAAGTGAGTGTGGATGCACATGGATCATTTAATGTGCATTCATTCCTTACTAAGCTAGTGAATGAGGACAGTATTGTGATGCTTAAAGCAGATCATGCCAAACTGGGATGGGCTCAGGAGTCTCTGAGAAGATCAGAAGAGGAGGAGCTTTAGACTTGGCAGATGTATTTCTAGACATATGAAAACCAAACCAAGAGACTGCAAAGCTGTGTCCTGCTCTGACAGCTGTAGTACACAGAATGAATGTGGCACATATAAACAATTGGTTGCGAAGCAACAACTGAAAGAAGCAAACCAGCTGAATAAAGCTCTAAAAACACATACACACGCACACTTTTTCCCTTTCATTTGTGTTATCTTCTCTAGCAGCTACGGTAAATAACCAGCAATCCTAATGAATCCAACAATAATACACAAACAGATGAAAACACACATGTCAGCTGAATACTGATTAGAATATGCACAAACAGGAAAAAATAAGCAGTTATAAGGAAGTCAATATATTGCTACTTGAATGGAGCAACTCAACTGCACAGGGATTTTGTGTTGTTGTCTGCCAGGATCTGTTATTGACGATCAATGTTCGAACCGCTCTGGCCTGCATCCAACTCCATTTCCCCACTGGCTTGTATTATGCTCTGCTCTAAGCTGAGATTTTGTTGTGGTGCCAATTGCTTTATATACTGTTTGTGACAGACAAGCTAACTAGTACTCTCATTCTATACCAATGCAATTAAAGGATAAACAATACAAAATGTAACAATTTACTGGTAATCAATATATCTAACAATAGTCGTGACACACATTTATCGACTTCTGCCCCCTCTGAAATTCAATATAACTTATAGTATTTAATTCTTAAGCTTCAATGGCCAATCACTTTTCTTCAACTAGCATACCATGTCCATGTTCTGAACAATTCATCATAATAATGTATTACTGTAATTCTAGATTTACTCCACCTTCCAGTACAGTGGTAGCCAGAGCCAGATATTTAAATGTTGCGATGCGACAATGCAAAAATGTCGCAACTTGGCAATCCTATTTTTTCGTACAAATTTAAATCAGCTGCACTTCATCAGTCCTGCCACCAGGTGGAACATGGGAGCAAAACATGTATTAAACAAAATCAGCAGGAAGCACTGAGGCCAATCATGTGTATTTTCAGAACTATGCTAAAAGGCACATGGTTTGGAGTTCTATTCCTAGTAACTTGATTGTTCACTCATTCAAACGGGAGGAGTTATAGTTACTGAACTAAAATCAATATAGCAGGCTCTATAAAAAGTGCTTACAAGTATAAATACCGCACAAAACACTGACCCTTTTTTAAGCATACAGGAGATGATCAGCCCAGTAAGAATCTCAAATGACCTGCAGTGTCCTTACTATAATATTAATATAAATATGTGTTTATACTACCAGTATAGTACTTGTACACTTGCAACTATAATGATTCATTACTCTACCAAACTATTATTCAGTCCTGTTAATTTTGTATTTGTTAATACTGTATATGCATGAAAGGTGGAAAAATGAAAACTCAATAATGCACTGCAGTCCAATGATAATTGGAACCACAACAACTTATATTGTCTTAAGATGGCAACGGCACAGATCTTGCTATGTAATCGGGGTGTGGAAAACTGTTTAATTTTTTTTAAATTGCTTTTTTTATTCCTTAGCAACCGTAGATGACGATAGTTTCTCATTGGGTCTGGACTGCAGGATTTCCGAATCTGATTACTCTGTAATTGGATTTGAACAGAATTTGAAGTGCCATGTAAACACACTGAGTGTAAGCTTTGCGCCTTTGGTATTCACAAGCTTTAGTGTGTGGCATCCTTTGGTGAAACACTGTGTTCCAGTAGTAATCTGTAACAAACCAGTTTCTAGTCAGATAACCCTTTCTAGCGGTTAACAAACTGGCATATCGCATTGACTTCAGTTTTACCGCAGAGAGTACCGCACCACCTTTCAACATTTTCATAGCTAGCTGTGGCTACCACTGTACTTGCAGTTTACAACAATAATACTTCAAGCTCAGAAACATGACTGGATATTACCACAGCATTACATGCTTGCAAATTAGCATGCTCATTAATCTATTATTAGCCATTGCGTAGCTGTTTTCTGAGTTTTGGAGGAATACTTTGCTATAACCAATCTGCAAATGTATGTGTTTCACTCCCCCATCATTATGCATTAGAAAAAAGAAAAATCAATTCAGAAAGTAGTTTATAGTCATTGAAACAAACACCTAAACACCAAAGAAGAGCACATATTAAAACAGTATGTGCACTGCAAGCTTGTACAATAAAACTGAGCACACTACACATGCCACGTATGAAACCCCTGCATCTTGCTGAGTAGGATAACTCTGATGAAGTTTCATGAGGGCATGTGACCACACTGATTATTTATTTATGACAGTGTGCAATGCTGTTTACACTCTGCAGGAGCTGGTGAAATGTCAATTAAAGTTAAAGGTTCAGAAAATTTGAACAGGGGCTTATAAGTGGAGGCTGGATAATTATAGAGTATATTAAATACATAATTAACATATGACCATTCTAAAACATATATGTAACAAACGCATATTAATGTTTTTAATCCAAAGTGACTTATTATATGAGGGGGTGCATCACAACTTTAGGTCCCAGAATCTTTTTTGGACTTCTTTATTTGACCTTTTTATGGAAGAGGTTGCGTTTATTTTTTCGGTTATATCCTTCCGTATTTTAAATTTAGCAGTGGCTCCGGACCTTTTGCCGAAAATAACAGTTTTATGTGCTAAAATATAATCGAGCAAAAGCTCAACTTGTGTGGCTAAGAATGTATTTTTTCTTTCTTTTTTCCAATTGTTGCAACTACATGTGCGCTGCCTCATTGTTTTCCAGTTAAATGGAAGTTCAGACTATTGAAAAGTGACTAATTGGCTTGTTAATGAACCTGGAAATCAATTGCCATTTCAATTAAATAAGCAGGAGTCGCAAAGGGCGTTGAGAGTAGACGAACATTGGAAGGGAGACCACAACTAATTGAAATAGATAATAAGAACAGATCACTTCATAGTAGTTGGTATGACAGAGTGGACTGGCTGAACGGAGGTGTAGCAAATAACCTTGTTTACTTTTCATTATCTGCGCTTGCATGGTCAGGCTTTCTTGATTTAAAAAACCTGGATTGGGTTATAAAGCAACACAGCAAATCGAGAGACCATGTCAGTTGAAAAGTTAAACTTTAACTTCTGGAGCAGGTTAGTTAAAACAGTTTTTTTTTTTTTTTTTACTGAAAAGTACTATTTATCCACCAAAGAAAGGAAGAGGAGAATTCTTCTCTCTGTCAGTCAGTCACACAGACGACACTGGGAGCAGTGGGAACTGTTAAAATCTAGCTCAACTCAAAAGGTGTGCAAAATAACAATAACTGTTTTTAATTCTAATTAATTACTGTTTCTGTTTGGTTATTTTTATTACTTTTGGGAGGAGGTATTCCATCAGCCACCTTGTCTTCAAGATACAGCTAAGAAATGTACCTTGCTCCAGAACTAAAGTTTGTCTGAATTGCTTCTTTAATATTAGATGCATTTCATGTGTACAGAATGGTATCTAATAATTTTGTTGGCCATTTATTAAGTTTGACAAATGAAGTTTATAGGGTGTGCTTGATTTTGGTCAGACTTTCACCGGCTTTAACAACTTTGTTTAGAAAATATTTTATGCAAAGTATGTTAAAGTGGTCTTGAATTCTAAATGCTATATTAATGTTGTACAGTATTTCAAACATACGTTGGCAGTGTGGAACAGTTACGTTTATTAGAATAAATTACGGTGGACTACTGTTTTCTTTTTGTGGCTGGTGGAGAAAATGTGTTTAACAGCTTAAGAAGATAGGAAAAGTGTTGCCAGTCAGAATAGAATAAAAAGATTCTTCTGCTGCTAGTGGCTTAAGGGGACCCCAAGACTTCTGCTTTTTTTCGGACTCCCCATTTTTTTGACCACCAGCCACCACTGCTCTAAACTCAAGGCTGGCTGGACTAGAGTTGCCATATCTTTAGTTATCCACTAAATACCAAATACCATTCTTTTCCTGTTCTGTATGACTTAGGGTATTCCCCTCTCTGGATCAGTGGTACTGCATAACAAAATGTAGAAAAAGTCTATTTAGTTTAAATAGACTTAATAAATGATCACAATTTAACAGTTTTCTACCTGGTAATTCACATTATGCTGTTTTATTATTATTTATTTGATCTAAGCTTAATTTAACAAGACACCTTTTTGTATCTATTTAAATTTAAATCCAATCACTTTTTTTCCCCAAAGCCGGAAGAAAGTTTGATGCAATGCAAATGTTCTGCCCGAGTATGAATCTGGCCTCCTTGCCTCTTTACAGTCATTCTTTCAAAATCAATTTACGTCAGTTCGTCTGGGGAAAAGGGCTTTGTCAAGTGACAATAACTAAAGCAGGAGGAAACGCCAGCTAAGCAGAAACGGCTCTGCTGTGACTTTGAGTGAGTGCGCCCATTTGGGAGGCTGAGGGAGAGCATAATTGTCAATAAAAACATTTTAAAAAATCACATCATATAACCTAATCCTTAATGGAAATGATGTGACCACGACAACGGGATGAGCGAGCGGGTCAGAACTTGTCACACTGCAACTATTGCATGCCTATCTATAATAAAATATATCATTTTAGGAGGGATAATGAAATTCAAGTACTTCTGCATGCATATACTTCTTTAAAACTGTTATTAAAAAAAAGAAAAAGGTTTTCTTACCTTATTACAGTGTCAAGCATTGCATTGACAAGACATATTACAAACCACCCTTCCCTTACAACAGAGCAAGATCCAACCAACAATATATTTGAAATACAAGCGACATTAAAAAAAAAAGTAATCTAGGGGCTATCAGGAGAGAACACCACTGTGAAACCCATCCTTTACTCCAGCAGAACAGCCTGTATTACCAGCAGGGACCAAGTTAAAATTGTTTTTGCCCAGCAGTACACAATCTGTTTTGCACATATGCTTCTTTTTTTTAAATAGGTTTCATGGCACTGCTTTATGTTTAGTGGTCCTGATTGTCACTACTGTGTAAATAGCATTGTATGTTGTCACAAGCATGTTACAACATGAAATTAGGAATCATATGCATGTATATGTCATTCATTCTGTATCTTTTGTTGTAAAATCACCAAGTCATTTTTATTATTCTGAATATCTTAACATGCTTAAAGGACTATGTCCTGTATTTCAAACAGCACATGGAGGTGCACTTGCTCATTCAATAATAGAGTCCCTTAGAGAGGGTTATGGGGGCCAGAGATCATACTGTAAAATCTTAAACCCCACAGTAAATTTTGTCAAACTTGACAAATAATTTCTAGTATATAATTTGAATGCCATAAAAATACATTTTGCATAGTCTATTAGGCATCTATAAAGAGTATTAAATAAGTATTAAATACAGCTTGTATAGGATGTCAGTGGAAGTTTTTGACTCAACAACAGGGAAATCCTAGTCATGCCACAATGTTATAATTTAGTTTTCTGTAAGGGCCAGTGTGATTCTTAACCTAAAGATGTACGCTGTGTCTGCGTTTTGTGTATTCAGGTATCATATGGTGCTCCTTCTTATACAGAGCTGCCCCACCTGTTTCGCAGAGTTTTGTGTGATAAGAAGTTTGGCATCTATAAAATACATCTGGTAAATTAGTCATGAAAGAGTACATGGTGGTAGCTGAACGTTAATTGCTAACAAATTGCTAATTGTCTTCACTTGGGCACCCATTCCCAATAAACAGCTGTGTGTTCTTTCTTCTGTTGTGTTCTAATACTTTTCTCCAATTCAATTTTCATTGTCTTTCAGAAGTCTAGCAGCTGGTGATGAAATAATATTTTGCAGTTTTTTTTTTCATTACTCTCAGTGATGTGATGGAACATGTTGATATTTTGTGAAAGTTATCATTCCAAAAAATAAAGTCCAAATCTGAACTCGCATTTTGTTATTACAAAATACAGGTGTAATAACTACATATAGTTACATTGTAGTCACCATTTACTAGTAGTATTTATTACAAGAAATAAGCACATAATTCTGTTATTTAATCTGTTTTAGGTTATTTTCACAATCATTTAAAGTTTTTGTAAAGTAATGTATGTAATAAAAAGTGCAGTGTAATGTGCAAAAGATGTATACGTATAAAAAATAGCATTGTAACAGTTTGGTTTTAAAGTTGGCTTGTATCCCATTCTAAAGCTGGATGTCCAGTCTATCTGGAGTCAAGTGTTCAGAAGGTTAACCCATGGCAGAATGTACACCTCTTTAGAAAAGAAGAGAACAGCATCAGTGGCATACTGCAGCTTTAATAAGCTTACTTGAAAAACTATCCCTGTAATCTTTGTTGCCTTAGGCAAACTGCCTGCTCGTGCCATTATGAAAATACCATAATCATTATAACAGGACATCATTTGTAAATACATACTAATGCAGTCACAATTAAAAGAGAAATTGATGCTAATTACTCCTTTGTTGAGTTCGTTCACTTTGGTCAATACTGAAGTCAATAAAGTTCCAAAACTAGTGATGCCTTTGTTGTTTTAAAAGAAGAAAATAATATCTGCAGCCTAAAAATGAAGTCAATACATGGCTGACACTTTAATTAAATATGGTTTACATACTATTGTTTTAATTCTGAACACTTGTATTATATGTAACACCATATTGTACTTTTTTGTTAAAAAAAAAAGCTTCTAGCTTGTTAACTACAGTACATAGACAACAGATACACAGGCGTATGCTGTTGTCATTCAACTGTTGTCATTCTTTTTAAAGAAATGATCAATTAAAACAGCAATATTAGTTTTCAGCGTTTATAGATACCCAGTGGATTTATACATGTCATTTGCAAGCTCTTTTTTCCTTTTCTATTAAGTTGTGTTTGTTACAATGGAACAGGCCCACAAAAAAGATTGCAGTGCAGAAAACACATAAGGCCGATATTGCTTTTTCAGTGACAGCATTAACATGACAAAACAAAATATATCTGGCAAAACTGGCAATATCTCAGAACCGAGCCTAATCAGTTTGTCTTTCTATTAAAATGTAAATATTTGCTGTATTTGATTTAAATAAACATCTGTTATGTGTAGTGAAAGGAGTCACTCCCCTGTTTTCATTCTAGCTTCCCTGGGGGAGAAGTCATCCCTGAGGCTTAGCAGGGAACTGACAGCCTGCCACAGGCTGGCAACATTGACATTTGGGGCTTTTAATTTCCTCCGAAAGTCTCAGAAAACAAATCAATTTTCGTAAAAAGAGTCTCCCTCATTTAGAGATGTCATCATCTCTTAGAGATTTGTGTATACAATTTTGGCCCACGTTGTTGTACATATAGTAAATGTCTGATGCAACCCTTTTTAACCCTCAATTGATTAAACATTGGTCTGTGTCTGTGCACGATTTGACTTACCGTACAGTCACATTATATATATATATATATATATATATATATATATATATATATATATATATATATATATATATATATATATATATATATATTGCTGGATTTGTGCTCATCCATATTAACCTTCAACCTTATTAAACATGCTTTTGCTGAAACACTCTGGTTATTACTTACAATGCATTTTAGTAATGCACAATGTATTGAATTTCATTATACAGACCCATCTTGGGTGGACAATCAAATAGGAGAGCTTTTTTATTGTTTGGTTAAGTGTGTTTTTTAAGAAAACTGGAAAAGCTTTGGTTGTCATAATATGAAAGTATTGGTATTTAAAGTACTTTTTCCATCCAACTTTTAAGCTCGGTAAAACTTATGCGAATAAGAAAATATATGCAACACACGCTGTGGAAAACGGTTTAAGTGGACTTGTAAGAAGTTTTTACTTGCATGACAAGCTCGCTCGCTAGAGGTGGTTTTATTTTTTACTTGCAGCGACATTTTATTAGCACTAATCTATCTATCTATCTATCTATCTATCTATCTATATATATATAATGTAAAATAAATTTACCTTTTTATTTTATGTTAGACTACTGATAAATAAAAGGGTAGAAACTTAATTTCCTAGTGTGTGAGTTGTTTGAATGTGTTAATGTCTTATTGTATTACCTGTATTGTAACACTTGAAATGTATTTGCTTACGATTGTAAGTCGCCCTGGATAAGGGCGTCTGCTAAGAAATAAATAATAATAATAATAATGTGTATTATGTTATTAAACTGTACTTTTGAAATCATGAATTTGTTTTCTAAGAACAAGTAGTCTGCTCACTGACTATTTTAGGGAATCCTTCTGAATCATATTATACATTAATTCAAATCATGTGATGAGTACAATCCATATATGGACTGTATCGGGGGTTTCCCCAAATATAAACCAATCAGAAGTATTAGTTTTTATTTTTTATTTTATCGTTTCACTGCCAAAAATGTGCTGATTTGCCTGACAATCACGCAAGCAAATCTTATTGAATGCGTCACCTTTTGCTATAGATATTAATTGAAAATAAATCACTCAGTAACCCCCCCCCCCCCCCCGACTGCAATTTGTAAATGAGAGAACTGTCAGCATTATTTTGTGTCATTTCAGATGTACGCAATAATAACACAAACTGAGAAATAAATATACAGATATAGATACACACACACACATACAGTATACACACAGACTTTTTAAATGGCTTTATAATCCAACTGTTTTTTTTTCTTCTTTCTGCTTATGCATCCTAGTAGCCTACACTGTGCTACACAAAATTGGAAGACTTCTAACAAAAGAAATAGAATAAGCAACCTTTAAACTAGTGGGAAAATATGTGAAAACAATGCTGCAGGTTTTACACCTTTAGTAAGCACCTTTTACGCATGCAACACTTACATCACTTTTGACAATCACTGTTCAGTTTTCCCATACGGGATGTACATTTTATTGTTGGTTTTGTGAACTGCATATGTGGAACAGGGCCAAGGTTCATTGATTTATTTATTTATTTATTTTTTAACTCGGTAGAATATACTCACTACACTAGCGAGCGAGTAAAAGAAATGTATGGAAAATCATCTAGCGAGCATATTTCTTACGAATAACATGAAAATGTAGCAACACATGCAAATTAGGCTATGACATCAGGAAACGTCATGGGGAATTCCCTTTGACTCGCTTGAATTTGCAGTGGCTGGAAAACCATTTTTTCACCCTTATGTCGCTACTATTTTTGTAGCAATTTTAAACTCGCTTGATAAATGGATGGAAAACGCACTTAAGATACTGCAGTATGTGATTTCTTTAATAATTCTAAAATAAACCAGCAAAACGTTAGCCTTTTTAAAAAATATTACTGCAATGTTACCATTAAGTGGTTTATAGTTAAGTGTTTATATGTTTTATATTCAGTAATTCCATAAATGCAGCTGTGAATAAATATAATCTTTGAAATTAGCGTCAGGCAGACCTGCATACCAAAATGTTTTTAAAATATAAAAACAAGTAGCCAAACATATGAGTTTTCTCTGTTTACAATGCTACTAGAGTGGAGTTATATTTACATTTATTTTAAATACATAGAAAACAAACAGAAAAGAAGCCTAATTTACGAAACATTGAGTAATTCAATATGACACATGTAACTGACCATGAAACAGCAGTTTGATGCTACCATTAGCATATAGCTTATGAGTAAGTGACCTTCATACTAGCAAATGTTTCAAAACACCACTGGCATAAGCCTTTTCATTTCCATTCCGTTCCGTTGTATGCACCATTTTCAACCTGACTTTAAGTAAAGGTCAAGTGTCTTAGAATGGTATGCCAATGCGCCGATGAGGGTTACATGAATTCAGGATTATATTAGAGTCTTTCTTTCTTTCTTTCTTTCTTTCTTTCTTTCTTTCTTTCTTTCTTTCAATTTGCCAGTGTAGGCCATAGAAAAAGCTGAGTAACAGTAAAGCCTAGAAAATGTACACAATTACGTAAGTTACGTAAAGCCTTGGTTATTGCTACTGTAACACTAAGGATTTATTACAAACATTAAACTTCTGAATACAAATGGATTGAAAAGGAAAAGAGATCAATTAAAAAACTGCTTCAAACCTGTGAGTGAATGTCCTTAGACTGGTGACAGTTCAGACTAGCCTTAAACCAAATGCCAGGAGATCCTCTTCTAAAGATAGTCAAAGTTAGTAAAGTGCTCTCCAGCACTAATTTCATTTCATCAGGGACATAGCTCCCAGGCAGCTACTCCGGTTTTATTAAAAGAAAGGTCATGAGATTTTCTAAGAGATTTACTAATAATCCAGCTGACTTCATGGATAAATCTTATAGCAATGTATGATCTATACTTAATATGAACTATAATTACAGCATATATATAGTATATGTTCATTGCTAAAAATGTGATCATAAATGTAATGAAAGTATACATATGGTATAAAAACTTACTAATTTTGTATTTTCTTTTACTAATGCTGTATATTTATAGATGAACCACTAGGACGTTTCTATGGCAGTATCTACACATGTACAAACAATAAATACCCATACAAGGACTACTGTAACAGACACAAAGCTTTAATTAGTGCCTTAGGGTTTTCTTTTTTGTCATCTGAGGGATCACTGCTGAAGTCTCTACCCTTTCAATTTTAATTTTATACACAATACAATCTAGATATGCAATACATTGGATCAAACTACAGTAGGTCTGAAATGCAAGGGTTTGCAGTGGAATTGAAGTCTGGGAGGTTATAAAATATATAGTTGTATTTAGGCATGGGGATTGCATAATCACTTCACGTGCAGATAAAGTATGTGAGCACGGGATTGCACAAATTAGTTCACGTTCTGGGATTCAAGTGAATTGGTAATTGAATCCCGGCACAACAGTATATATAGATGCATGTTTTACTCACTCAGGGTTGTGTGTTCGTTGAGTGGAGAACGGGTGTGGAGAGAAGGAGAAATAATAAGCAATTGCTACGTCGTGCTGCAGGACCAGCACGATACTTGTTTGTTTAGTGTTCATCCACTGTCTGTTTTGTTTGTCTATTTATTTTGGCCTCAAGAGGTGTGTTTTTGTTTAAATCTTTTATTTGTTTCATTCAATTAAACGCACTGAGCGTCTCAGTTTCACCTGCCAGTACTGTCTGTCTGTGTTCCTTTCTTGCCTGACGTCACCCCTACAGCCAGCCTGTTCACAAGGCCCTAATATAAATATAAATACTGAAAAGGAAGTAGGAAGTAGAAGGAAGTGGATTTTTCGCATGGTTATACTATGCCATGTACAGTAGCTCTTTGTGCTTTACCATGCTTTTTAAAAAGGGTATCCAGTCCAGGTTTTCATTTTAACCAGGACATAAAGATTCATTTGAAATTGTATTTCCTTCCACAGTATTCCAAGCCTTTCCATATTTTAGAACCCCCCAAATTTAGAATCATGGTGTTGAATGTCAGACAAATAACAAGTTCAGCCTCCCGCAGTATACTGCACATTAGTGCATCATCACAGTTGGGGAATTCTGGTTGTTGTCATTGTCTGTGTATTTGTGTGTGTGTGTGTGTGTGCGTGTGTGTGTGTGTGTAACATATGCTTCATCAGGGACTGGGAATTGTCACAAAACTATTAATAATATTCATGTTTCATATAAATCTTAATTTATTCAGAGGCAAATGTTATGTTATAAACCCAATCTATTTTGCAGGAAATAATGACTCCCCACTTGCTATTTTAAGTTAATTATGCACTCAATTTGCTAGATTTGCTCTACAGTCAATGTGCAGTATTACATTATGTGCACTCCCCAAGCATTCTATTCCATTATTTGTACCCTCTTACTGGTACTTAACATTGAAACATTTGCTTGTTTCTTACAATGAGTTATATCAGAGAAGCAGAAATAAAAATACATAATTCTGTCTTGGGGAGTAATTGCATAATTTAATGACTGCAGGAGGCTGAGTAAATGTATACCTACAAAATGTACTAAACAGTTGAAATAACACCAAAAAAGATACACCTATTGCTCCACTCTGTAATTACGATTCAATTTAATTCCATACATATTTACATAAACCGCCACTGGGTACTTATCTATGGTTATATACCATTCATTAATTCTAACTTCATAGGATTCAAATAATTCTGAAAAAATAATGTCAGTTCATAAATCACATTGTAATTAATCTTTAAAATAATAAGAAGACTTTTGCTGCCTTTTTCATATAAATATTATGCAAAACTGCTAAACAAAATTTAAATGAATCAGATCCCACACAACTGTACACTGCCTGTTGGTGTTCTGCAAACAATTTAGTTTTGGGAGACACATATGGAAGGTAAACGTTACAGATAAATAGATACTGACTGTATTAAACCAACTCCGTGGGCAACACATTCACAGATGCAGAAAAAACAGGTTCACTGTCATAGTTTCCAAACAAATGTAATATTTAGAACAAGGCAATGCTAGATGATTACATAAGCACTATGCCATTAAAATGTACATCTAGCAAAGTAAAAGCAAATGTCCCCCAAATAATATAGGTTCCATATGGGTGGCAATATATGTTTTAGATAGATAGATAGATAGATAGATAGATAGATAGATAGATAGATAGATAGATAGATAGATAGATAAAAAAGCAGTGTGACTTAATGGTTATAGCTAGAATCTGGGAGCCCAGCCAACACTGGTTTTGGATCTCAGTTCCATGCCTTTGATTAGGAGGGCCAATCACATTCCCTCTCCTTTTGTTTTTAGTCCGCCAAGCTGTAAAACCGGGTGCCAGCCAACCAGACCTCACACTAAATAAGATGTTACACATCAGATCACTGCCATTATTACACGGTGAGAAAGGGAGTTTAATCGCTTTACAGCAGAAACACCCCATTCTGTTACATTCAGAGAGGCATATTCAGTGGGCAAAACTTCTACCACGGCTGTTAAAGATAAAATAATACTAGCTGTCTTCAAGAACTAGTGGGATAAACATTGCTACAGCTGACCTCACAGTGGCAAGCTCACATAGAGGGCTCCCTTGATTTGTACAGATTTCCACCTGTATCTATCTATATATCAAGTAAGGCTGAAAAGCACATCTTACCCAGCTCACTTTACAGCAACTATATTTGTTTGTATGGCAATCTGCTGCATATCCTACATAAATGCAAAATACGTATAACTTCAGTACTTTTGCAGTGCATGCCTTCATGAACCACAAGTTATTTAAGTTGCCAACTTTAGTTGGCAACTCAGAACATTTAAATGTGTTTTCCTTCTTGTGACAAAGTCCAGACACTTTACAGGGGTCAAAACCTGTTAGAGGATACCCGAAATACCAAAGAGTTTGTTTTTTTATAAGCCTGATATTCTAACTTAATACAAATTGTATTGTTTGCACACCTTGCCCATAGGATTCGAGTGATCAAACAGCACAACTGAGATAAAGGAATGCAAACACGTTTTCTGTCACATCCTGGGATCAGCAGCTTGATCAGCTGTGTACATCAGACATGTGAGTACTGTAGTGATAACCCACATTGAATTATGTTTCCTCCCCCCTCCGAACTTGTATTGCACTGATATAACCTTTCAAGTTGCTGCTTGATTGACAATGGTTACAAATAGGTGTCATTGCAGGTGACACCATATGGCTCAGTTCATACCACCATAGCCGTTTGATAAACATGTTTGAATGGCTTCGAAACGACCAAGGCTTATTAGCAACTTTTTTACAAGATGAGGCAAAGTAATAATGTTGATTAGAAAGAAGTACTTATTAGCCTACTAATAAGGAATAATACATTCCCTTGGTAGCCCTAAGTGTAGCGAACCCAGCTTACTAATATTACAATTCTAAACCGCTAATAGAATCGGCTTGTAAACTGTAGTTTAGCGGACCCAGTTTATCTACATTTGAACAATTCTATAGAATAGTTTAGAGGACCCAGGTTGTGAATACAGTAATCCGGCGTGTATCTGCCCGTCGCATATCCGCCATGATCAAGATCTTCAGCAACATCATCCACATGTACAGCGCTAATGCAAAATGGCTACAGGAAAGCAAAAGTGAGTTGTGCTTACAATTAAAATCTTTTTTTTTCTTTTTTTTCTCGTAAACCTATGTATTTTGCTACTGTGTAAATTACATGTAAATGTATATTGTAAATAGTGTGTATTTATTGTAATTAATGAAGTACCTGACGCTCCTGCGACAGCCTGCCTGCTGTGTGTGATTACCAGGTGTGGAATCTAATCAGCAGGTAGGTGTGTTCCAGCAGGGCATCAAGTATAAAAAGGTTCCATTTATTCACCTCAGGGCTGCTGCAAAATCAAAGCCAACTGGGCTAAAGAAATTCGTCGACATGTGTGTGTGCATGTGTGTGCGTGTGTGTCAGAGAGTGAGTGAGAGAGAACCAGGGTTGGATACCGAAGAGAGAGTAAGCAAGTCGAAACCACCAACAGCCGGGTTAGTAGCCAGAGTTGGTTTATTATTGAACAGAGAAGATTAGTTCAGAGATTGTAGATCCCACCAAAGTGTTGTATGTAATTAAATTTACATGCACTACCATTGAGCTGTTCAGTGTGTTGATATGTAAATACATTCTGTATGCCTGCAGGGCATCTCAACTTCAACCTCTTCCTCAATCTCCTGCCTGTCACTCAGCAGCGAATGCACGCACCCACATGGCAGACGGCTACTCTTGTCACAAGCATTAATTCCCTGTATCTTTCTAAACAAGGGATTTAGGGGAGCTCCCTAATAAAAGCTGAATCTCAGAACAATAATTGTGTGAATATAGTAATTGTTACAGCTGTGAGTAATGGTATTTAAAGCAGGATTAATTTATCCAACTTTTTACATATCCGCCCTTACTCTGGTCCCACCGCAGTGGAATAATGGACTACTGTATGGTGGAGGTGTGGGGGCTTGCTCCCAATAGACACGGTAACGTACTATACATAAAAATGGTCGTTTCGTGGTCGAGTCAAGCAGTGTGCGTCTCGACATACTGTATGCTTAAATTGTGTCTATTTACTCATGTCAAGTCTGTCCCCACTTCTGTCCTTTCATGAGTGGCACATATAGACAATTGCTTTGATTGATGTGTTTAGTACTGTCTGTATTTCAATTTAATACCGGTATTTAAATTATATCTATAGTTTCTCCTTTTAAATATGTTTTTGCCGACTATTTGTATTAAAAAGTGAAACGAGCCAATTCACCAGGACTTGAATTGCTCAGCATTTTAACAGTGCTCTTATGATGCAAACACAATTAATCATTGCAATTATTATTAATTATTTTATTTGAGTTTAGCAGGGGTAATATGTTTGCTTTATGAAACAAGTGGTTTAGTGTTGCAGCAGAGCACTACATTTCCTGAACAAGAGGACTTATATTTCTGTATATAGTTGCTGTGTCACAGCACTGTACAAAACCACACAGGTCCTGCAAATTTAGAACCTCGGGTACTAAATTCTATTATAGTGTCTTGTTAACTAAACTTTAATTGCATATTTAAATAAACAACATATCATAATCTCCTCATATCTTTTTTTCTTCCGTTATAAAAACTTTAGTGGGGGGGGGGGGGGGGGGATGGGTGGTACATGGGTAAGTGCCTATGTGATTTTTCATGGTTGGCTACGGCTATTGATTTTCCTCTTGGCATTTAAGGTACATTGGGCTTCGTTATTAGCAGTGGAAAAACACAAATGCTATCTGACCTTAAAAGCTAATGTGCTGTGTTCAATGTGTGAAGGAAATACAGGGGTTTGGTGAGAGTTATCTGCTTGGTTTATGAGTCAAATAACTAAAGGTATCTCTGACTATGTTACGACATGGACAATAATATAGCTACTGTATGCTAAATCTTTGTCACGCCCACCAAACTCAACTAGGTTTTGTGTCTAGCTTACTGTAAATATCATCCCTTTAGGATAAGTTTTATTTAGGTTACTCTGGCCATCTGTGACATTGGTTATCGAATAGCCAAATGCAAACAAGCAATCACTGGGTGCCAGACTGTTCATACACTTTAAATACTTTTTACTTTTAAATGGTCAATGGACTAGATGGTTTCAGTGCACTTAGAGTCAAAAAAGTGACTGACAGCAGTTATAGTCCTGGAAACTAAACTCAAAATAATAATCAGGAAACAATAATCCTCATATTCATACCTGAGGGTCAAATGTTCTTCATTCTAATCTCACTGGTATGTTTTATTAAACCCTACTGAAGAATTAAAAAAGCAAGTTTAAAAGCCAAGCTTTGGCATATATTTCTGCACATTACCTTGTAACACTGGAAACATGTATTTATTTAAAACGTTCCATTAAAACCATTGAAACTAACGTGTATACCCTCTAATATAAACAAACTTAGTGATAGGTTTCACATTCTAGACACTTAACTATCAAAATGAAAAAGCAATAGTATGACATCAAAAGATATATAGTCACCATAATATAGTGAAATCTATAATCAGCCACATGATGGCATTTCAGAAAAATACATTTTGATCTTTTGACCTTTCACATAATACAGTATAATGCAAATGTTCTGCTTTTTAAGTTAACCGTTTTTAACCTAATCAAATACTGCCATCCCGGAGTCAT
Source organism: Acipenser ruthenus (assembly GCF_902713425.1). Classification (NCBI taxonomy): domain Eukaryota; kingdom Metazoa; phylum Chordata; class Actinopteri; order Acipenseriformes; family Acipenseridae; genus Acipenser; species Acipenser ruthenus. Next base: position 35,729,596 of record NC_081189.1, on the reverse strand, counting down.
TCATTTCAATGCCTCAGGTTTCTGTCTTTAAGCTTGCTTTTGGCATCCTTTTATTCTCTGATTTAATTCTGAGCATCATTTTGGAGGCCATCCAGGAAAGAGGTGTCCTTGCTGCTCAAATATGTTCATTTATTCCAGTAGCTAAATTGTCTTTGAATTAGCCCTATGTATTTTTTAATACCTGCAGGTCATGAAATTTCATAGGCTCCTCGGGTTTCATATATATACAGTGCCTTGCAAAAGTATTCAGACCCCTGACCAATTCTCTCTGAATATTACTGAATTACAAATGGTACATTGAAATTTCATCCTCAACAGCCAATCAGCGTACAGCACCCAAACATTCCGTTTTATAAATAAAGATTATGGCTGAAGATTCGTAGCTCCGACTGTGCTGGTACCTCATGGGTGTATTGTAACTTCACAGATTATGAATTCACACAAATCAACTTCTGCTGTAATTATCAATTAAAAAAAATAAAACAATCTGTTTTTTTTCCCCTCTGTAAATTCCAGTTAATGAAAAAGTAAACTACAACAGTTCTTTAAAAGTCCAATTTTAAAATAACTCTGCTCACAGAAACAGGCCCACCCATCGCATTGAAACAAAGAAAGGTAAGTCTACAGTTATTCTTACTAGTAAAATGATTTTTTACGTGCTTATTATATATATATATATATATATATATATATATATATATATATATATATATATATATATATATATAAATAAATATGTAAATATGTCCATGCATTTTTCAAAATTCGCTTTTACAACAGCAGACCTTAAAGATCACAGACTAAAAGCAATACAAAATGAGCAGCCATTTCTTCACTCAAGCTGATATATATCTCATTTGTTCATTTCCAGTACTGCATGAAAACAACTGCGTGGCGTATTATGTCTCCTGCTTCAATTAAAATGTAAATTTCTGCAGCCTTTTAATTCAGGAATGCTCCAGGCAGAAGAATTTAACCTGGTTTTAATAATGCAAAAAAAAAGCATACCTCTCCAGATTCCATAGTGAGATTCATCTCAGGAATCTATATTTATTATTAATCATTTTGAAATGTTCACTTATTGTAAATATATTGTGTGGTATTATTTTGCTACACACATTTTTCATGTTACATATGTTGGCATAAGACACACTCTTTCTTACGACATGTACAGTACCCAGCAGGGATTCCCAAACTGTGGGCAGTCCCGAGTGGACCGCGGGAGCAATGACATTCTATGTATTTTTTATATATCTAAGAACAAAAAGCAACAATAAAATATTAATGAAGAAAAAAATAAGATTCAAATTTAAACTATATATATTTAAATTAAGTTCATTTATAGTGTTACAGGTTTAAAAATATTTATAATTTGTCATTTTTCTTAGAGTAAGTAGCGGGGTTCCAAAAATATAGCATTATACGTCCCCACATGTTGCTACAACGGTTTAAATAATGTACCTGTAATTTTTCTTTTCATTGTTAACATCAGATCTCAAACCCCAGAATTTTGTTTCTCATGATTTTAAAATAAAAGTTTCTGAATTGGTTACAAATGTGAAACATAACAAAATCTATTTGCTTACTGCCTCCAAAACAAAAAGATATAGTGAAATAAATGGGTTTTGCTAAAATGAGTACATTACTCAGATAACTATTTACTGTATGTGACCAAAATGGTCATTTCAACAGGTCAGCTAGATTTTAGGCCTTGACTTTTAATGAGATTATAAACATTCATAGAACACAGTTGTCAAAAACATAGTACTGTGCTGAAATATACAGGCTATAAAGGGTCTAGCAAACAGCAGACAAGCATGAACATGTCATGGTGTAGATTTCTGAACCCTATTAATATCAAGGGAGTTCTGAATAGCCAGAAACCGATAGTTTGTCTTTCCTTCCCAGACTGATGTGTTGACAGGAATTATCAATCCCGGAGCCCTTCAAACTGCCTGCCAGTACTTATTCATTTTAACAGTGGCATCTTGTGAACAGAGATGCACCTCGATCTGCAACAAGACGGGGGGTGGGGGGGTTGGGGGTGTCCTTGAGCAAACCTCATCATCAATCCCTAAAATTATCAGGAGCCAATTTCCAGGAGGATATTATTGCAATTTACTCAACTGCAGTGTTGTTCCTCACTGTCTTTCGTGAGAGAATGTCAACAGACTGTCAGTATAGCTGTGGGCAAAATCTGGCTGTGGAAAGATTATCAAGTACAGTCGGGTACTGCCTGCCTCAAAGAGTCAAGAGTGACAAAGACAGCAAATTCCATTCTTAAAGATGAAAAGACTCAAGAGAAAAAAAAAATAATACCTCCTTTTTTTAGTCTCAGTTAACCTTAGAAAATTAGCAATTTCAATGTTTTTTTTGTTTGTTTGTTTTATTTCTCAAATTACCAGACAATTCATTCCTAATACTGTATGTGTCATTGTAAAAATGGATAACTATAAATGTGTTTTCTTTAGGTGAACAAAAATAAAAACCCAAAGCATCCCCAGGGTAGTGATGGCATAATGTAAGGGGAATTGCATCTCTGAGGAACAGTTTGTAAACATGAAGTAAAACAGATGTGTGAAAAACATCTGTATTATTGATATAGGAAGTGATTAAAACAGTGTGTCAGTAGAGCAGTTACCTGACAACACCAGTAATGGAACTTGACTGTGAGTACATAGAGGACAGCTGTGTCCTAACCATCACGCCAGTATTCAAAGTGTGGGGTCTGTATCACTGATATGACCAAAGTTTAAAACAATGTGGCAGTGAAGCTGAAAATTGATTAAACCTCTGTCCATTTTACTGGACTTACTTGATATAATACAGCAGGTGTCTGTCAATTGAAGAGTGTGGAAGAAAGGAGTTTTATTTGTCAAGATACTGTAATAAAAAGCTACAGCTTTTGGGCTGACATGGTTATCCCTTCAGGTCTCTGCCTAGAGTGATTTTGTTCCCACTGCTGTATATACAGAGCACAGCTCCAGTGAATTTTGGCTGTGGAATGTGAGGAGGGAACAATATCATGAAGGTGCTTTTTTTTAAGTCAGTAACAGATACATGTTTCCCCCGCTCCACTGTACTATATGAATTCTTGTCAGAAAAATGAAGTATTAAATACAGCTTCCATGCTAAATGTCTTTAGGTTAATGGATACATTGAAATAAAATGCTTTACTGGGATCTTCCTGCTGTGCATAGCTAACAAGATTGAGAACAATGCATTGAAAGAAAGCATGGGTTTGAACTAGGAATGTATAACAGTTTATCTCAGGCTATAACCAGTACCCAATTACAGGCAGCATGATGGAACAAGTGGGATTAAAATGATGTATTAACCCTGTTATTTCCTAAACTATTTATTCCACTTGATAAAAATATTAAAATATATGTTAATATGGTATGCATTTTTATGCTGGCCTATTAATACAGCACACACTTTTTTAGTTATTGAGATATTTCAATTCATTGACACATCCAGTGTGCAGGGAGTACAATATAAATTCTAAGGCAGGAAGACATGTCTTAGTCCACTCCACTCTGCTGAATAATGCTGAATAATGTTAACACATTGAACTACATATCACTTTGTAATTTTCCATATACTTTATGAAAAACGTTACATTTCAAAATCTAACATGAAATACTGTACTGCTATTACTGCTTCCAGTAGACTTTTGCGATATCATGTTGTAGTTTCTTTGATCACACAGTGTTAAGTAATTATTATTATTATTTGTATAATCTTAAACGTCTAGGTTCTTTTGGCCACAGCTGTACTTTAGGTGGAACTGACACATGCTGCTTTTTGCTGGACACTGCAGAACTAATTACAGATTGATCTGTTTTGATCGCCTCTAGGAATAGACTCTAACAAGATGTCACATCTGGGTTTAGACCTGTTTCAGAGAGCAAAGCTTACAGTACATGCATGTGCTCATTGCACCCCTGATGGTCAAGTCTTCAAGCAAACGGCATATAATCCAACAGACTCGGATCATAATTCCACGCTACATTAGGCATAAGATGGAGTAGTATTTGTCTTAGATAAGCACAAGGGGGTAGCATTTTTAAAGCATATACCTGTGTGAGTTCTGGAATCCAAGAATGAAATGGACTGAAAAAAACACTTCTGTGTGTCTTGTTTTTGGAGACTGCTTATTGAAATATGTCCCTTATAAAAGTATACTGTGGTAAAAGAAGCATATTGTAAATCACAGGTAAGTACTTTACAGGATTCACAGTATACTGTAACCATGGTAAACTGCAAAATTACCATGGTAAACTTTTTGAAGGGGTGTCAGCAGTAAAAAGTTTAATGCTGTCTAAGCCTGGTATCTGTTATTTGCTATTTCAGGTTTTTAACTCCATCTTACCTGTATGATTCTGCTTGACACATGCATCCACAATGCTTAGAATTCACATCATAGCCTTTTATTTAATGTATTATGCCTATATTTCATGTGTTTGCATTGCTTTTTAATGTTGTATTTAATGTACTATGCCCTGTATTTCACTGTATTTAATGTATTGTGCATTGTTCCTCAATTTGATGGTGGTCCACTAAATATTGATTGATTAATTGATTGATTGATTGATCAATCAGGCTCATGCTTAATTGATTCTGAACTGATCTGATGAATTACAGAAGTTACCAATCAAGTCTCACCTGACTTGGTTAAATAATGAGTTACTGGAAGAGAACAGGCAACCATGAAAGTGTACCACTGTAACTTAACCAGATTTGGCATAAGTCTGATTGCCAACGCCTGTTGCCTTCCTACTTACAGTAATTCTAGGATAAAATTTAAAGTAAAAGCGCTGGAGAGTTTTTTAGAAAAGCACAGGGTGGTATTGATCAGGTCAAATAAATCTGTAATAAAAATGTGGTTTCAAGGACATGATCCAGCAGGTCCAGTAAAACTTTGATTATCCAATCTTTCAATACACAAAATCAAGACCCTGGCAACCCTTCATTGTGTTTGCAGTCCTCTTCAGCCCTGTTGTCATAGAGAAAATGCTCTTAACAGCTTTCCATCTTTGATACTACAGTAATTCAGGTTTTTTTTTATTTGAAAAAAATAACAATTGTACAGTAATTGTTCGATTTTGTGTACACCCCTGGTCCCAGTGGATAACAAAGCTTTCTCTGTTATAGCTAACACCACGTGTTGTCACTATCAGTATGCCTGGTGTCACGCCTGGAGCCAATGCTTCTGTACATTTGGCTCCAGGTACTTTTCATTTTTTTTTGGTACAGGGTAAAACAACAATCACCAAGTAACACTTCTTAAAGAGAAAGCTTTACTGAACTAATATAACATGTGGTCTACAGATGGAATCCCTCCATGAGAGTTTACTGAACAGCTTCTCCTGCTGCACCTGTTGGCATAGTAAAAGGAGAGATAACCTGGATTTTAAAATCCATTCTTTTACCTCTAAACAACATTATCAACACTATGATTAGACTCCCTAGTAGCTGGCCCTGTAAGAACAGAGGCAGTGTGTTCAAGTGACAAGAGGAGACATGAAGAAATGCAAGTTTTATTCACATGGATATGTATACTCCCTGAAATGCACTGTCTATCATCTCCAGCATGTAAAACTTGGTAGTCTAGTTAACCTTTCACTAGAGATTGTTAAGGTTTTTCTAAGACCACAGCTTTTAGAATACTGAACCATACATACATAAAGTCTATATTTTATGTATACACACACTACTTGTTCATAATTCACTGAACATCCCCACATGGTATTAGACCTGACCACAGAAGATTCCCAATGCCGTAGAAAGGCTCTCGCTGCACTAGACGGGTTTTAAAAAGCTTTTGATAACTTCCACTGCTGCCACTTTTACCAGTTGTATCCCACACTCAAAAGCCAAATGCATACAAACCTTGAAACCTATTTAAACATGTTATGAAATATTACACTGCTCTTTCGTTATGAGGCAGTCATGGCACCCAGCTGCCCCATAATGCAATTCCACTAGCACTTGCATTATCAATATAAGGTGGAGCACAAAGAGCATACTCTCTTTACTATAGTACCCAACTACAGGTTATAAAGATGGAGCACTATATATAATTGCATAAGCCCTTTCTTACTTGGAAAACAATAACTGAAACGAGTGGCATTTCCTTCTCTATTTCAACAAAAGATGATTTATAATAAGTCAATATTACACTGAAGAAGGTATAAGAAGAAACATTTGTCCACATTACCTAGTTGATATACCTTTAGTCTCCTATAATAAAACTGTCTTCATCCAAAAAGTACACAAGAAGACACTTGAATACCATAAGAGACAAGGCCAATGTACATATTAACTGATAGAAGAACCCAACAGCATTTTGGTATTTTGTTATCTGAATGAGTCCTAGTATGCTGGTGGGGGAGGGGGGTAATGAATTGCTGCAGGAGAGCTGTCCTGCATGTCCAGTATAATGCAAAATCCAAACCAGACATATTAATACCTGTTCGTGTCTCCCTACTGGGAAACAAATAAACCTAATTTCAACTATATATTACTGGTTTAGATAGGAAGGTTTATGGTTTATTATTATTTGTTTATTTAGCAGACGCCTTTATCCAAGCCAACTTACAAAGACTAGGGTGTGTGAACTATGCATCAGCTGCTGAGTCACTTACAACTACGTCTCACCCGAAAGACGGAGCACAAGGAGGTTAAGTGACTTGCTCAGGGTCACACAATAAGTCAGTGGCTGAGGTGGGATTTGAACCGGGGACCTCCTGGTTACAAGCCTGTTTCTTTAACCACTGGACCACACAGCCTACTATATATTAAAATGATATTAAAATTACAACCAGGTACCAGTATTCATTATCCAAAAACAATCCCACAGTAGAATTATTGCTACATTTACCCTAAAACACAATCTCAATCACTACTTCAACAGCATACCAGTTTTCAGTGCTATAAATCACAGAGTTGTCATTGAGATGAAAGAATCATTTTATACTAAGCTGTCTCTTTAGCTAATTTCTGGATCAGGGTTACAATAGAATAAAACACAATGCAATAGATATTTCCAGTGTATTACAATGTGTGCAACGGAACACAAAAGGTTATATCCCTGGGATCACAATCCTCACTCATAGTTTGAAAAATTATGAATCTCAGCACCCCAGACCATTTACTGTAGAAGGCTATAAGCATACGTGGAACTTACAGTAGAATGTTATGCAGCATGTTGAATGTGAAACACGTTCTTATTTTAATAACTTGTCAATAGCAATGCATTTGAAACAACTCCCAAAAGTGGACCTACAGGGATAATCATAGGTTAGTGAAGCACTGCAGAGAAGCAGGGCCCAGTTCCAATTTTGTTTTCTTTCTTATCTAACACAGATTACATTTATCCAGTGGAACATTAGTGAGTTGATGCTATATTTTACAAAGAGATATTAGAAACTTAAAAAGGCTGAAGGCTTACTTTAATAAATCTCACAGCACACGGCTCGTTCCTGTGCAAATACAATTCATTTACAGTGACAGTGCATTAAAAAAAAAGGCCTATCACAGTTATCATGCAAAGATTAATGATCTCCCTTCAGGATTCTGGTAGCCCAATTCCAATGCAGCTAGCAACAGAATTTCTACTGAACCATATCAAATACAGGGAGGCAGGAAGACTTAAAACATTGTGAAGGATGATAGCTCTTTGACTGAAAATACCTGAAACAGTTCTCAAGGGCCTAATATAATCAGCCACCTATTTTCAGGGAATCGCTTTTCTAAAGACCCTGCCAATTAGCCTGGTAACAGAAAAAGTCTGGAAGAAAATATTCATAAATCAATCAAGAAATCTGCCGGCCTATAGCCTGGAGATCGACGGTTCACTGCTGACCATGGATGGGAGTTCCCAGGGGGTGGCGTACAATTGGCCAAGCGCTGCCCATGCGGGGTAGGGGTTAGGTCGGCTGGGGAGTCCTTGGCTCACTGCACGCCAGCGACCCCTGTGGCTGGCTGGGTGCCTGCAGGCTGGCTGGACGCAATTTGGCATTGCGTGGTCCTCCGACGCTGTAAGTTCTGAATATGGCTGCACGGCTGGCTAAGAGAGAAAAAAAGTGGACTGCTGATGGCACTCGTTTCGGAGGACGCGAGTTAGTTCGAGGGTTGCAGCGGTGAGCCAGGTTGAATAATAATTGGACATTCCAAAATTGGGAGAAAAATTGGAAAATGAATAAAAATAATTGTTAAAAAAAAAAAAAAATTAAGAAATATTTTTGAGGATGTGATTCAATTCAGCAAACAGATAAGTGTCTTCTAATAATGATATATTTCTAGATCAAGGATCCAAACAGAAGAATAACAAATACTGTATTTATATTGTACTTATAGCATATACTGTATTTATTATTTATTACAATTTTAATGGTCAAATCCCACGGTCAAAATGTGGGAACCTGTAGGGAAATGGAGCGCTGCCAGCTGGGTAGTTCTGCTATTGATTCAGCAGATAACTCTGAACTGTCTTCAATATAAATGAAAGGTGTTTAGGTTTCCAGGGGAGTAGTAAGACCCCCTCTGCATGCCAGTTCGCAAATCAAAGAATTTGGAAAGAACTGGGTTAAGCTTTGGAGAAGAAGGATCTATCAGACTATTTTTAAAAGGGAGCGCTGTGATCAGAGCAAAAACCCGGCTCAGTAATCCACATGATAGTTAGATGTTTCCATCTGACAGGGATCTACAGCAGTATCACCTTTTGCATCTTGTAGAATTCTAACAGCATGTAATCAAATAAACTACAAAATGATATCATAAATGTCTACCAGAAGCCATACTAATAATAGTACAGTATTTCAAGTTAGATATCAAAATGTCACATTTTTTTCATTGTTGTCCGTTTTCAGTTAAGTATATGGAAAACTACAAAGCGGTATGTAATTCAACATGTTAACATAACATTATTCAGCAGGTTTCATTCAACTTTATGAAGCAAAATTAGTTAATTATATAGGGTGATGCAAAAATGTGTCCATAACTATATTATTACAAACTGCAGCATACTCATACAGCTTAATCCAGATTAATAATGTTAATGGTGTAGCTGGGGGGTCAGGGGGTTGCAGTAAGTCTCAGATATCCTCTTACTAGATTGAAGCCTTATCATATGCTGTTAGGGATTGCATTATTCACCCTTTGGTGGGTCAATAAATATTCAGAAAAGACAAACTACAAACCTTGTTCTGTTGGACATGGCATCCTTTGGATCATGTGCTAAACCATTTAGGATCCAAATTTTGAAGAACAGCAAGGGTGCTAATGAGTCTGGCCTGGTTTAACTTGCCCACCAATGATCAGGGGAAGAACATTTTTTTAGCCCACAGAAAAGGTGTTTTGGCAAACTTACCCATCACAGAGAGGTCAGACGAGGCACTAATATTCTCATTCTTGTTTGACGCTATGCAGGTGTAGGTTCCAGAATCATCATCTGTGACACTGCTAATGAGCAGGTTGCTACCTCCCAGCAAGGAATACTTTTTTGATCTAGAAAAAAGAATGAACTTAGGTTCTATATGGCACAGGTAAATGTGTGTGTGTGTGTGTGTGTGTGTGCGTGTGCGTGTGCGTGTGCGTGTGCGTGTGCGTGTGCGTGTGCGTGTGTGTGTGTGTGTGTGTGGTTTTGGTGTTAGGTTAAATACACAGTTTATTAATTCACTTTGAATGTAAGTTGTCAGGGATGAGGTGTTTGGGGTAAGTCTTTGCACTGTTTTGTAACGTTGCAGTGAAGGCTAATGCCCAGCCTACATTTAGTTATTCTTTTGTTTAAACATTTTATTTTGGCCCTCGTGCCCTGCTTGTTTTATGCATTTTTGTTAATAAATGTGCACACCAGCACTTAAACTGCAGCTTTCTGTCTCTGGGTCTCTTTCCTGCCGGTAACCAGCCTGGGCCGTGACGCTACCCTGTCACAGACTATTATAATAAAACCTATATAATTGAGGTTGTTGTGAGAAAAGACTCAGATCTGTGCTTTGATGATTTATAAAACAAGCAAAACTATTATTTGTTCATTGTTCACCAATATTGTCTTCAGCAAGATATTGTAATAGTGTTGGTAAGGGATTATATACAGGTAGTGGACAAAAAAATGGAAAAACCAATGTAAAGTCACTTAATAGGGCATTGGGCCACTATGGTATCTCACTCTGTGGAGTTCTCGGCGGACCGTTTTTGATGAAACTGGCTGCTCGCGCCCCAGGTTGAAATTTGCAGACAATTGATCTGCAGTTGCTCGCCTGTTTTGCCTTGCACTTCGAATTAATGCACGGATATCACGATCCTGGAGTATGCGCTTCTGCCCACTGTTGCCCTTTGCTGATGATATCTTTCCCTCGGAGTTCCATGCCAACATCACCTTAGACACCGTTGCTCGTGAAACATCAGCAAGTTGAGCTGTCTTGGTCACTGAAGCTCCTGCCAAATGTGCCCCAACAATCACACCTTTCAAAGTCACTGAGGTCTCCTCTTGCAGCCATGCTAGCCATAATTATAGGCAACCAGGCCTGTCCAGCATTTTTATACATGACCCTAAGCATGCTGGGATGTTATTTGCTTAATTAACGCAAGAGCCACACCTGTGTGGAAGCCCTTGCTTTCAATATACTTAGTGTCCCTCATTTACCCAGGTGTTTCCATTTTTTTGTCCACTGCCTGTATGTTGGACAGTTAACCACAGTCAAAACACATACCTTGTTTGGATTAGTTCATTTCCTCGCATCCACAGAAAGCTTGGAATTGGAAACCCAGAAGCAGAACATTCTAGGATCGCATATTTTCCTTCGGAAGCCACCACATTTAAAGGTTGCTGAAGGAAGGATACTTGTCTGTGAATGCCTGGCTCTATGAAACAGAGAATGAACCAACATAGTACTTTGAAGAAGAGATAGAAATCACTTGATAGTAATAATAATAATAATAATAATAATAATAATAATAATAATAATAATAATAGGCATGGCCATAATCAGAAACTTAAGTATCCCAATGTGACAGTGCACTTTCATCTGAATAGGTCTCCATAACTTTCTGTATGGAAAATGGTTTGCTTCTACTTTGGAAGGATATTAAATAAATCCAAAAGCAATACTCTAGGCATTTGAGCATTTATACTAATGCGAGTGAGAAGGTAACATATCCACCATTCAACTCCATACCAATCCAGACTTCTTTGTCAAGCTTTTTTTTGGCAACAGATAGAATGGATATCATTTAGGATGTGGTTAAAGTGTATGGTAATTGCACCAGTGGAACGGTCTGGGCACATCAATTCAGAACCACATCACATTTTGTTCAATAGGTTCCTCTGTGGTGCAACTGTGGTAGAAATCAGAAAACAATTCTGCAGTGCAAATGAAGCCTGGCTATTTGAACACCGTAGATAGCACAGTGGTCACTGAACCTAAGGACTGAGTTTCAATCCTCAGTCACTACCTCTATGCAATGTTAAGGACACTGACTTACGTACCTTCCTAGTAGTATATTTCAAATGAGGCCTAGTAGTGGTTTTGTGCCATGGATTCTAGCCCAATAAACGTCAACTGAGATTATTTCACATAGGCCCTTGGACCAGGATTGAAATGACCTTCAATTACACTGAGCTAGTTTATCAAACCAGCAACCGAGAGGTGAAAAAGCTTTGTATCTTACTGCCAATCGACTAAGCCAGTCAGCCCCTCTCTCCCTCTTCACACATTAACAGTTTCATCTGAAAATACTCCCTAGACGACTAAATACAGCTGGAGAGTATTTTGATTGGAATATGTGCTTGGAATATTGAATAAGAATCAACTTTTGGTTCGCTATAAACATAAATGTAATTTAAAAGAAGAAAGCCTTTATATAACACTGCTTCTGTTCTCAACAGCAGTTTAAAAGACCCGCCACTGTGTTCATAACTGATGCTACATAATATATGCATGATTGCTAACTAAAAAGGTAATAACACTGTAGGTGCAGCAGCTGTAGCAGTTATTATTAGTGTATAGTGTTTTCTAGAACACACAATTTCTGTCATGTAAAATACACTAAAATCCCTTTTATGAAATAGTAAAATGATAACCATCAATGTATGCAACAGCAAACTGGGAGAAAAAAAATAAAACATGTTTTAACCATTTTGTCAATACCTTGATTCCTTGCTTGTTATATAAAAAAACATCTCTGTATTACTGTTTTACAGTATATACAATAATAACTTATGTGACATATTTTCGTCACTACATATAGTATTAAATAATAATCACACAGTGACCCACTGAACAGTAATGTGAAATTGTGATTGTACTGCTGTGTATTTAAAGGTAATTTGATGTACTGTAAATGCTTACAAATACAGTATGTTGTAGTTTTAAACACCACAGTGATTTCAACGGTTTTGTGATGTGACCATTAGCCACTGTTTTTGTTTTGCTTTTTTTCTATAAAATATACATTTGTAGTGTGTTTTTATTCTTCTATAAAGCAAAGAGAAGCCAAATGTTTATATATACTGTATATATATATATATATATATATATATATATATATATATATATATATATATATATATTACAAATGTTTACCAAGCTCCTCTTTACATAAGGAAGGCACACATTTTCATTTCATTAGAGTTTTCACTATTCACCACATTATCTTACCATGTGTTTTTTTCTTACACAGCAAGTGCATCCTTACCTGGCAGCACTTTGAGCTCAGCATCGTTGCCAGTCCGGGAGCTGCCTGGGTTCTCGGCCAGGCAGCGGTAGGTTGCAGAGTCAGGAGGCTGCACCCTGCTGACCTGCAGTGCCCCGGAAGGCAGCACCACCACACGGCTGTCATCGTCGAGGTCCACTGGGAGATCCTCACGGTTCTTCTGCCAGTGTACCAAAGGCATGGGCTCTCCCGACGCCTCACACTTTAGAAGGGCAGTGTCTCCGACAAAGGATGAGACAGACTCTGTCTGAGTGACAAGCCTCAAAGGCCCTAAGGAACAGAAACAGAGCACATTGAAAGGACCATGGAGGAAAATTAAGTCCACAAATACTGTACACATGAAAAAAATTGTCATACAAGAATGATGAATCTACAGTATAAGAAACAAAATACACAGACATTTTAGCTTTTATGAAATATCCCTGTAACATGTAACAGTGGGTCTGTGTTCACATACATTTTTAAATCATTATTTTTCAAGTAGGTTTTTTTTTTTAAATTATCACAAGGGTGCCATTACTCATGAGCATGACTGAACATAGGCTTAAAAAGAAAGAAGCAAACAAACAAACAAACAAACAAACAAACAAACAAACAACACAGCACTGCAGAGCAAAAATCCAGATCCCACAGGATTCATATCAGTCAATAAATGAAGTAAATGCTATGCTCCAAAGAGTAACCGAAAAGCAGATAAATCCACTGCAGTCCAATTCTCTGCTTCAGTTCCTGGAGTTTATAGTTTATGTATTCATGTCTACTAAATGAAATGCCACACATACAAATCTTAACTTTCATATGTTATTCTTACAAAGTAAAATAACTGTAAAGGTATCAAATTACTCCCTCACTCGCCCTTGTGTAAGGTAAGCTACCCGGTGCCTACTATATTCAGGTATTATTATTCCATCGTATCCCAGGTGTAAATGTAATCAATGTTTAGTGTGTTTGAATAGTGTGTTACATTCCTGGATATTTTGTTGAATGTAAATTATGACTATTACAAGCTTGTTTTTACCTAAAGCAGTCAGTGGGCAGAGGGTGAGCAGAATTCCTCAGCACAACCTGTGTATCTTCTCTAATTAGCATCACCAGCACAGCAGCTGGCCTGTATATTTTATCACTGGCTACATTTTCATCATCATTCAATTTGTTTTTGCACGTGTGAGAACAAGCCAAGATGTTCTTCAGAGGATCCTCATGAAATATTCAGAGCAATATCAAGAAAAGGAAAACAAGCGCTGGGCGCGGGCCCTTTGGGGAATACTTCATCAGTCAGCAATTGACTGGCACTAATGGAAAAGTCTTATGTCTGCTTCTACCAAGAAGTATTAGTACTTATTTTACCCCAGTCTTCCCTTTTTTCCCTTTTCAAGGACTGATCAAACATCATTGCTGCCTATCAAAATCTTGTGAGTGACGTTTCTTGAGGATTTCTAATTTACCACAAAGCTTAGCAAAAGTTTCTAATCCATTTCCCAGCCTTTATTGAGCTTCACAGCCATGTATGCAGTTCCACAGTATGCAGCTGTAACTGCTAATAAATGTTTTTTTTCACTTTGATAAGACTGAAGGTACAGTATGGTAGAGCAGCCCTCTCCTCCATGTTGGTCCTGGCTGGTTTACATCATAGAATGAGGGCAGTGAAGCAGGTACTGAAGCTAATTCAGTGTAGGAACTGGATTTTAAAATAGTGCAAATCCATTTCCCAACCTCTCATAAACTTGATAGTATTATCACTGGTCCCAAAGAAAGGCAATCAGGAAACTAAGCATCTTGTGTCTTGTGGATTTAGACTAGGACAGAGGACATTTTATAATTAAACACTACATTTAAATATCTGGAAAACCAAGTAGAGAAATAGGTTTTTCCCAGCCATTTATCTGCTCTCAATGAGACACCACTGCCAACAAGGCTCAGGCCACTTTCTTTAGCACCTCGAACACTACCCTGATCCTGCCATACAACACTTCAGCTGACCTTAACACCCCACTGCACCATACTGGCAGGCACGCAATACTCTGCATGGCTTCACCTTCCTGAACTTGTAATTATTAAGCAACTAAAGGTCACTTTCAAAGGTTTAGCATGCAGGGACACCACATAGTCCCCACAGCTCTTATTATAATGTCCTTACTCATGAAACCAAAAGAGCAAAAAGCTTGTCTGAAACCATACTATACACTTGACAGTACCACAATCAACCCCTATGATAATAAGGGGGCAATGTGTGCCAGTGGAAGCCTTGTGCAAACTACCTTTCTTTAAAGTCTTGAGTCAATTTAAAAGCTGAAAGCTTTTCCCCCAGCAGTGCTGAAAGCTGGCTCAATTAGCCATATCTCCTGTGAAGTAACATAAAGGTATTCAAACATGGGGCTTTACACTGTCATAGTCTCCAGGCTATGTCTAGGTCAAACCGTGTATGTTTCGAAAAGCAAATCTGTGAACAGGTAGCCTATTGAAAGTGTACAACCACATTGTAGGTAACTGAAAACCAAATAGAGCTAGTTCGGTCTCTTTCAAAAGCCACACATTTCTAATGTAGCACATTCTTACATTAGAAGAATGATATCCTAGTTATTATTATTATACATTCATGCAGTGAAGTCCTTAATATTATATGCAACCAATTCTGCAAGCAGTGGTTTAAATGATGTATTTTTTTATTTATTTATTACATTATCAATAATAGGAATCAAATGTAAGAAATATGTCAAATGCCTGTGTTTAAAAAATAATACATTTGAAAAACATCTATTCCAGCCACACAAAGACATACAGCTATTGCAATTCCTGGGAATGGGAAGTAAGAGCCCCCAGAGTGCTGTTTAATTCTGCAGCACAAGTAGAAGCTTGTGGCTAGAACTCTGCACTGTGGTGAGGTTTAAGGCTTGATTGATTTTTATTGCCTGAACCCAACAAAAGCAGTCTCTCTCTCTCTCTCTCTCTCTCTCTCTCTCTCTCTCTCTCTCTCTCTCTCTCTTTACTTTACATGCCTGAATTACACACACACATAAGAATTTGTAAACAAACCCTTGTATCCTTTTTGTCATTATTTATTACAAAACAAAGCAAACCCTCACATCTTTTGAGATGCAAATTATGTATCAATACAAATTATAGGTTGTTCAACTGAAAAGATCCTTTGTGATAATAATCTGCTGGAATTGTAAACACCTTAGCTGAAAATGCATTTTTAAAAACATCCATTAGATGCAGACTTCCTCCTCAGGTTACAGTCCATCAATATAGTCCTGAGGATGTTGGGTTCCTTAGAGGACCTCCTCTGTAGACAAAGTGATGCCTGCTTGTCTTCAAATATAGCACTCAACTTTTAATTTCACAAGGTAACAGCATTGACAAAATCTAGTGGTTTTAAGGGTGTGATGGTTTAAAGCCCCCTGTAACAGGGCGAGGTGCCGTGTACATTGTTTTGTTTATTTTAGTTTTAGAACGAGGGTTCCCCCTCCGCCCCTGTGTTATTTTGTGTTTGTTTATTTTGATGAATTATTATATTTATGTCGGCGAGCGCCGTATGTTTTACTGTTGTGTATTTAGGACGGCGTAGCCGAATGTTTGTTCATTATTTAGTAGCGTGGATGGGAAGCCCCATCCACACAGTATTTAAAAACTCGTGCAGAAGGTGGCCATCTCCCGAATTAATTAAGTGATTAATTTTGTTGCTAATCGGGAGATGGTCACCTGAATATAAAAAGCCTGCAGCTCTCCAGCTCGAGGTGGGTGTTTGGAGCGAGAGGAGAGAACGAGAGGAGAGAAACAAAACGAAACTTAAAACTCCAGGAACAGTGAAAGCATTTGCTCAGCCTGACCTGGGTTTTGTTATTTATTTTGTGTTCGAGATTTATTTTTGTTTACTTGTTTTATTTTGCTCTGTGAGCAAGTGCTTTTTGTTTAAATATTTTATTTATTTTTGGTTCTCTTTGAATTAAAACGGCGCAAGCCTTTTTGAACTGCAGTACCCGGTGTCAGTTTTATTTTTCGTGCCTGCTTCTGCCGTGACGTCACCACTCGTCCACCCTGTCACACCCCCATAGAGATTTTATTTTCAAAATTTATTTTCTTATATTACATTTTCAGACTTTTGTTTAAATTCAACACTTTTCACAATATATCCAAGCATCTTGTTGGCCTGTTTTATAGCTTCCCCACATTGTCTAGATGAAGACATTTCTGAATCAACATAAACTCCTAGGTCTTTTTCATAGATTCCTTCAATTTCAGTATCTCCCATATGATATTTATAATGTACATTTTTATTGCCTGCATGCAGTACCTTACACTTTTATCTATTAAATGTCATTTGCCATGTGTCTGCCCAACTCTGAATGCTGTCTAGATCATTTTGAATGACCTTTGCTGCTGCAACAGTGTTTGCCACTCCTCCTATTTTTGTGTTGTCTGCAAATTTAACAAGTTTGCTTACTATACCAGAATCTAAATCATTAATGTAGATTATAAATAGCAGGAAGTGTATTGGGACTGAGTACATTGGTTGGACCTGTAGCATTGTTGAAGGATAAGTGGTTTCATCAGAATCAAAGAGAAAATAAAGCTTGGCAAACAAATCAGCAGCAAGAATTTAGGAGATGTCCTAATTTTTAATTCTTTAAGGTATATGGGCTTAAGATCAGCCATGGTGCCCTGTTTCCAATACATGCTTGTTAGTAGAGGCTCTGATTAAATGAACGCAATGTGAAAGCAGAACTCAATCAGCTGCTCTCTGTGGAGTCCTTTTCTGCAGTAATGACTCTTTTGGGGATGGAAATCAATACTATGACCACCCAATGATGAGAGCCTCTCAGGAAACTACGATGCTTTATTTTTTAGTGATGAGCTTATAAGATTGGAGCTTTCAGCAGCATCAAAGAAATAACACACACACACACATATAAGGGTTCTCTGCAGAACACTTAGCTATAGCCTTTGATATTTAGCTTGGGCTAGAAATCTGACGACCCCACTGCCTTATTGCAGTTCTCAAGAAAGAATACAAACAGCAATGTAATGAAAAATAACCAACACCATCACATATATGTATTTCTCTGGACTACCATCAAATATTATCATTTCCATTTAAGGGTTTAAAAATTGTAATTACATTTACTACTTTTTCAGCAGTGTATCAATGTTAAACTGTTAGAAAAAAAAGCATGCATTTTTCAAGAACTGATACTGTATTTTAATGACTGAAGTATGAAATATTAAGATTAATTATGAGGAAACACAGTACTTTATTTTATTAGGTAAAACTATCATGACACCAGCACAATTCGATACTGTATATCATACAATAGTACATTTTGCTCCACTGATCTAGGTAATACAGTCCTTTAGAGTACTATTCTTAAGTCATGAGACAAAGAACCTGTATGCCCTGTAATAAAGGCATTGTAAGAGTATAGGATTTGATTCTCCACTCCTTAAATTATACCTAAGTGGAGGTGACATTGATCAAACCAGATAATACTGCTCACCTAAAGGAAAATTCCCCAGGGTGCAATGCAAGACTTGTCTTATAAAAAGAACGCATGTCACTACAGCACAAAAACGCCCATAATAAATCTTAACCCAAAGGTTTCTAATTGCCCTCAATAATAAAACATGGGGGCAAAAATGTGATAAAGAATCCAACAGACTGTGGTCACCCATGTTGACTAAAAGCTAACATTTAATGAGGTACCAAAGTAGCATTATGCTCTGTAGCTGTTTTGGAAGTAAGAAGAACATCAAAGATAAAGACCAATGCGTTTAAAGTTAAATAGTGATGTTATAGGGGTGCCTTTTAAAGAAACGCATGCACACCATGTGTTGTGGTGTCTGAGAATTAAAGTGCTAACAAATACTGAATGAAAAAATGTGAACACAAAGACTATGCAAGTTGGAGTCATTCTAGGAGAAGGCTTCTGCTTCAATGGACTTTTTAGCAAGGCAGCAAACAGGACTACAATGTGCTTATGGGTGCACTAATGCTTTATGAATAGATCTGAAAATACAATGTTGGCTAACGATAATGATGTTTCAAATAATTAGCAGAATGTTTTCCTTTATGCTTGAGAGCAATTACCACCAGAAAAAATGTACCATTTTGTCTGAAAACAGAAAATTGCAACCTCTTTTACACAGCCTAAGAGGTAAGGGGCTATTATTTGCCAACTGATACAAAAACCTGTTAATGACTGTGTTTCCACTGTTTAAAGGCTTGTGGGTGTCCTATTAGGTTGTAACTGAATAATGAAGAGTGTTCTATTGCAGCTGTGGTATGTAAATGTTTAATTATCATATCCTGTAACAGTCAACAGAGTGCAGTGTCCACTCCTATCCTCACTGCTTTCATAAGGATCTCTTGTAAATGGTATTGCTTGTGTACATTTCAATTCTACTACCAACCACAAAACCAATACTATGTAATTTATTAAATACAGTGTTCTTATTTTATATTATGCTCAAATATGGTAATGTACCTCGAGTGCTAGTTTTCTTTAAGGAAAAAAAATCAGCGATCGGCAGTTTTTGTTATTTTAGCTGATAACGTACACCGATATTCATGCTTGAATTTCTTCCTGCACAGCATTGAATGTTTGGTCAGATGTGTTTACTATACTAATGACGCAAGAACACTGAGTCAGTCATTTTTCCAGTGCTCAAAAGAGCCGTATTTTTGATTTTCTTTTAATATCTGAAGAGAACAATTGGATAGCCGAGTTGTGTGCAGCAGAACAGACTCAATGCTACATTAAATCCAACAGTGAACTGTGAGTAGAATATTACTCTGAGGCGTTTTACAAAAAGCTCTCTTCTGAATATTTTGTTAAGTAACAAATTCAAGTTTGACTGGATTTTGTAACCGGAAATTTAATATTTTTATGACATATTTGTTTTTTACTTTTTATGAAATTAACAATTTCAGTCGTGCTGCATTTTTAAGCAGTGTATGCTTAAAATAAGAACTTAACGAACATTGCTGTAGGGGTGCACCGGTAAAGATTTTCTTGGCCAATATCGATAGCTGATCTACCTATATCAGCCGATACCGATAATAATAGACAGCGCAGGTAAGCTATTGTACACTACTAGAACAAGGCATAGGGCCTATATTTAAACTGTTGTATAAATAGAAATGTTAAAAAATGAACAGATATCGTTTACTTGAGGTATTTATGATACAAATGAATAGGTATTGTTTACTTGTTGCATTTACTTCAGAAAATGAACACAAAGAATAATGTAGTATTATATTGTGTGTTTGACAGCAATTTATACATGTGTACTAGTAAAAACACTTCTGTAGAAAGAAAATATAATGTGACATTAACTTTTATAGCCACTTGCTGTCAAACATTGCGCATTATAACTTCTACCTATACTGTACATGTAGCCTACGCAATGTCAACTACTAAGAGTGCCATAGTGTTTAAACTGCTGGTGCAGCCGAGTTGAGAGCAGAGTAGTAGAAGCCCGAGCTAGAGGCTCCGCCCAGGGCTCTGTCTGCGCTTCTGTTACAGATATTTCTCACCCCTACAGGTGACACAACATGGTGGTATTTCAGCTCTACTTTGCTGATCCTTTTGTAGAGTACAACACTGACTGGTTTATTCCCAGTCTCCGCCTGTTATATTTGTAATGAAATTATTATTATTATTATTATTATTTTAACTACAGTAAATTATTGCTGAGCAATGCCACATACCCCTAGACTAGAATGCTGACTATGGAGAAGGCTTAATGACACAGTCAAGCCTCAGAGATGGTGCATGTCTACATCAGTGTACAGATAGTATAGAGGATAAGGATTCAGGATTTGCACACTCATGATAACTGAAGACCATGATGTCAAGGTATGTGACATTTAGGGTAACACTTTAGTTTACAGATCTGATATAAGTGATTATAAACAATATATAATCATGTTATTAATTATGCTATTAACAATTATAGAATATGAAAAGAAATAATAAGAGTATTAATACACACTTGTGTCATTGTTTTTGCACTATTGTTTATAATCGCTTACAACAGATATAGTCTGTCTGTCTTTTCAGGTCTGTTTGTCTCTATGCCAGTGTGTCTGTCTCACCAATTGCATGGGGTTGGTTTGTTGTTGCAATACAGTTATTATACACTTTTGCCATTGTTTTGTTTTTGCTATAATGGATCCCTAAACTAAAGTGTTATCAGATTTAATTGCACTTCTAATACATTTTAAGTGAAAAACGCTGTTACACTCCAGTTGTGCAAATGGGAAAATCCAGCATTCTTATTATAAAGTGAAATGAAGTCCGTGGTCACAGTGGCCTGCAGCCCAGGTCATAAAACCATCACCCATTTTAACACATCATGACAGAAATGGCTGTGTCTGGGAGTAGCTACCATAGAAAATGAATAATCTTTTTAGATCAGGCGTGTTGGCAAAGATTTTCCAGTGCAGTATCGTTAGTCCCTCACATTGAGCAACATATCCTCATAAAACATCAAATAAAAAAAATACAAATCCAAACAAACATTATTCTTATAAATAAGAGAGTGCTTGTGGTTCTGATTTCTGGGAATGGCTAATATACCTATATATCAATCATAAATTAAATTAACCTCAACAACAGTAAATACACAGTATACAGGATTCCCTTTCCAGGTCACCCACAAGCCCAAATTCTATGGGCATGTGTCCAAGAGTGCCCATCCTTGAGAAGTGTGGGGTTACAGTGCAGGGTTACGGATAAAGTGTTTGCAAATAAAATTAGAAAAATACAGATAATTAAATAGCTTTCTCAGAGCAGCCACACATCCAGGTTTCAGATTAGAAAGCTTGTTAATGGAAACTGAAAGGAATTTCTTAGCTGCGCCTCCATCCTCTAACACAGACGGCTTAATCAAATGAAGATTACTTTTAGCCCGCCGTGCTGATTTCCTTCATTAGATCAATCAACTCTCCCCGGTAAGCTTTACAATGGATCTGCTGTAAGAGGCAGCACAAGTGTGTTGTAGGGTTCACACATATTTTACTAAATGGAAAGAGAAAAAAGATTGCAGTACAGTAAATCAGTTGTAACACTATGTGTACTTAATGTTTGGCTGTGCTCAGTGCTGAGCTGTGTTTTATTACCTAAAGCTCAGCTCAGTATAGCCTGGTGGCAGCAAGGGAGAATTAAATCCTGCCATTGTAATGAATACCCAGGGTTATAAATTTACTGGGAGCACGGCAACAGACGATCACTGATATATCTTGTTACAAACACATTGTAGTGGTTACCAAATAAGGTTTGAATTCTACATTGCTCAAACTAAGATATCGACCTAGAGCAAAGGAGCTAAAGGAAAAAACATAGCATTACAATTGTAAAACATAGTATACATTGTGAAAAAATGTTTAAGGCAAATTTATATATAACACGTGGCCATTTGGGTGTTGATCTCCTCACATCAAAAAACACAAAAAGCTACACTGCCGGTATGTGCAACAGCAGAATGCAAGGGTTTTCAAAAGTTTTTCAAATGTTTTTCATATGATGGGGACACCCACAAGTGTAATTTGTAAATATGTCTTGAACAATATGAATGTTTAATATATTGTGTACAATGGCAATTTACTATAAGATACAGTAACAACAATTACAGGTTACAAATTGAATAATGTATGGGTTAGAATATTAAAGCTATTCCCAGTTCCAGAAAGGCTATCCCGAAGCATTTGCAAAAAACTTTTGTCCTGGTTTCAAGTTTTCGGCCCAGGTTCTGGCTGGGCTGATGAAACTATTTTGTTGGTGGAGAAATATTGTTTTTGCTGTTCTGGACTGAGTTGTTGTATCACATGCTTCTACTAGCATAAGTATATAGCAGTGGTTTAACACCAGCTGACTGGCACAGGAGCTACACAAAGGCTACAGTCACAGATGAAGCCTCAATGTGCACAGATAGAGTAGAGCAGGTACAGGAAACAACGGCACCGGAGCCTTTCTAAAAAGGGGGGTAGCAACGGTTTTCAGGAATAAATGAACAGATTATTTTGAGAATGCACTTTCATTTCGAACAAACATCTCACGAACTAAAACTGTAAAATAAATAACCAGATTACAAAATGAATCAACAGTATAGTGTTACATATATTCATTTTGTAAAATAATAAATAAAAAAAGACAAAACCAAAAACTTTACCAGAACGACACTGTAGGACGTGAATGTTTTCCCGAGGTAAGCGCCATCAACCAAAATTAGTCTTTTCCAAACATCTTTATAAAATCAATTTGACATGAATCGTTTCAAAGTGCACCAAATCTTAATCCAACATGCAAGAATCCCAAACTGAAATCCCAAACAGATACTCAAGTTTTGTTGTTGTTTTTTTTTCTTTAATCAATTTTGCTTTGCTGCATGTTTGCTAAACAAGCTAAAAAACAGAGTGCTTTTTGACAACCTATATTCATGACAGAGATATGCCTGCGTGTAGCAGGGCGGTAGAGAGCCCTGCTGTGTAACTGTATTTTGTTTATTTTTAGAACGGGGTTTTCCCCTCCGCCCCTGTTATTTTGTATTTGTTTGTTTTGATTTATTTATTGTATTTGTGACGGCGTACCGCAGTGTTATTGTGTTTTATATTTGTCGGCGAAGCGCCGTATGTTTTTGTTATTGTTTTGTTTATTTATAGATGACGGCGTAGCCGTGCGGTTTTGTTTATTTTATTATTATTATTATTATTATTATTATTATTATTATTATTATTATTATTATTATTATTATTATTATTTATTTCTTAGCAGACGCCCTCATCCAGGACGACTTACAATCGTAAGCAAATACATTTCAAGTGTTACAATACAAGTAATACAATAAGAGCAAGAAATACAATAACTTTTGTTCAAGCAAAGTACAAGTGTGACAAAACACAATTCAATAATACAGCAGATAATAGTGATGGTTACATCAGGATATGATTAAATAGTGATAGTTACATCAGGATATGATTAAATACAAAATACTACAGGTTAAACACTTGGCAGATTACAGTATTCTGAAGTACAGGATTAAATGCAGTAAAATAGGGGGCAGATAAGAGCAAAATAAAGCACATTTAAATGAAGGGTGATAGTGTCCCAGGATACAAACAGAGGAGTTCTACAGGTGCTGTTTGAAGAGGTGAGTCTTAAGGAGGTGCCGGAATGTGGTCAGGGACTGGGCAGTCCTGACATCTGTAGGAAGGTCATTCCACCACTGCGGAGCAAGGGTGGAGAAGGAGCGGGCTCTGGAGGCAGGGGAGCGTAGCGGAGGTAGAGCCAGTCTTCTAGTGCAGGCGGAGCGGAGAGGTCGAGTGGGGGTGTAGGGAGAGATGAGGGTCTGGAGGTAGCTGGGTGCAGTCTGGTCAAGGCATCTGTAGGCAAGTACAAGAGTCTTGAACTGGATGCGAGCGGTGATCGGGAGCCAGTGGAGTGAGCGGAGTAGTGGAGTAGCGCGGGCGAAGCGAGGCAGAGAGAACACCAGGCGGGCAGCAGAGTTCTGGATGAGCTGGAGCGGACGGGTGGCGGACGCAGGGAGGCCAGCCAGGAGGGAGTTGCAGTAGTCTAGGCAGGAGAGTACCAGGGCCTGGACCAGGAGCTGGGTAGCGTAGTTGGTGAGGAAGGGTCGGATTCTTCGGATGTTGCTCAGGAAGAATCGGCAAGTACGTGCTAGAGTGGAGATGTGCTGGGAATAAGAGAGGCAGGGGTCCAGGGTGACTCCGAGGTTCTTAGCGGAGGAAGAGGGAGAGAGTGTGGTAGATTCCAGAGGAACAGAGATAGAGAGATCAGAGGAGGGGGAGGAGGAGGGAAAGAAAAGGAGGTCAGATTTAGAGAGGTTGAGTTTGAGGTGATGCGAGTGCATCCAGGAGGAAATAGCAGACAGACAGGTAGAGATACGGGAGGAGATGGTGGAGTCAGAGGTGGGGAAGGAGAGGAAAATCTGAGCATCATCAGCATAGAAATGGTATGAGAAACCATAGGATGCGATGAGGGGGCCCAGGGAGCAAGTGTAGAGAGAGAACAGGAGAGGACCCAAGACTGACCCTTGGGGGACTCCAGTTAAGAGAGGGTGAGGTGTGGAGGTTGCTTCACGCCAGGTTACCTGGTAAGGCTGTTGGAGAGGTAGGAGGAGAACCAGGCCAGAGTAGTGCCAGAGATCCCCAGGTCAGCGAGAGATGATAGTAGAATAGAGTGATCAACAGTGTCAAAGGCAGCAAAGAGGTCGAGGAGAATTAGGACAGAGGAGAGAGAGGCAGCTCGGGCACACTTAAGTGAGTTGGTGACAGACAGGAGGGCGGTTTCAGTGGAGTGAGCAGAGCAGAAGCCAGATTGGAGAGGGTCAAGCAGAGAGTGGTTGGACAGGAAAGCAGAGAGCTGGCGGTGTACAGTCCGCTCGAGGGTTTTGGAGAGGAAGGGTAGGAGGGAGACAGGACGGTAGCTCTGGAGGGAGGTGAGGTCGAGGGTAGGTTTTTTGAGGAGGGGAGTGATAGAGGCTTTTTTGAAGGCAGAGGGAAAGATACCAGAAAGTAGAGATGTGTTGAGGAGGGAGGAGATGAAGGGGAGTAGAGCAGGAGCAGCAGCTTGAAAGAGATGAGTGGGGAGGGGGTCCAAGGCACACGTGGTGGGTTTGTGACCCTGGAGCATGGAGGAGAGGTCAGAGTCTGAGAGGGGCAAGAAGGTGGAGAAGGAGGGCGAGTTAGTAGGGGATGTAGTGGGTGTAGGGGTTGGAGCAGGAGGGGGTGCGGGGGAGGGAGAGGTGTTAAAGAGTTTGCGGATATCTGAGATTTTAGAAGAGAAGAAGGAGGCAAAGTCATCAGGGGAGATAGAGGAGGGAGGAGGAGGGGGGAGGGTTTAGGAGGGAGGAGAAGGTAGAGAATAGTTTACGTGGGTTGTTAGTGGAGGCTTGGATTACAGATTGGAAATAAGCACATTTAGCAGAGGAGAGAGTAGAGGAGAAGGAGGAGAGGAGAGTGCGGTAAAGGTCTAGGGCAGCAGGGAGTTTGGTTCTCTTCCATTTCTTTTCAGCAGATCGCAGTGTGATTCTTGCCGAGCGCTGCGCAGAGGAGAGCCAGGGATGGGGAGGGGAGGGGCGAGCAGGTTGGGAGGTGAGGGGACAGAGGGAGTCGAGGGAAGAGGTGAGTGAGGAGAAGAGGGTGGAGGTAGCAGAGTCTACAGAGAGTTGTGAAAAGGAGTCGATAGGAGGGAGGTGAGAGAGAGCAGTGGAGGCAAGGACAGAGGGGGAGAGAGATCGGAGGTTACGGCGAGAGGTGACGGCGAGAGGTGACAGTGAGGGTAGGAGGAGCAGGGAGAGGGGGGAGAGACAGAGAAAAAGAGATGAAATAGTGATCAGAGAGTTCCAGGGGGGTGACAGAGAGAGTGGAGGGGCAGCAGGCCCTGGAGAAGGTGCGGTCCAGTTGATGGCCAGCTTTGTGGGTAGGAGGGAACGGAGAGAGACAGAAGTCAAAGGAGTGAAGGAGAGGGAGGAATCCAGCAGAGTGGCTGGGGTTGGAGAGATGGATGTTGACGTCACCCAACAGGACAGTCGGGGTAGACAGAGAGGGGAGGGAGGAGAGTAGATAGTCGAGTTCATCCAGAAAGTGAGTGAGAGGCCCAGGAGGGCGGTACAGAACAATGAGCAGGAGTTGACAGGGAGAGGTTAGTTGGACTGCATGAAATTCAAAGGTATTGACAGAGAGTGAGGAGAGATCGGAGGGGACAGAAAAGAGTAAGGAGGGAGAGAGGAGAAGACCCGTCCCACCTCCCCGTCCGTGTTCTGGCAGAGGCGAGATTGGTGCTCGTCCTCTGCCAGGAATAATTAATAAACTCATGCAGAAGGTGGCCATCTCCCGAATTAATTAAGTCATTCATTTTGTTGCTAATCGGGAGATGGTCACCTGCATAAAAGCCTGCAGCTCGCTGCACTCATGGTGGGTGTAGGAGTGAGAGCGGAGAGAGCGAGGAGCGAGTGAAAACAAAACTAAAAGAAAAATATACAGGAACAGTGAAGGCTACAGCCTGACCTGTATTATTTATTATTTTGTGTTCGAGATTTGTTTTGTTTGAACTTTTATTTTGCTCTGTGAGCAAGTGTTTTGTGTTAAAAATATATATTTTATTTTTATATTATTTGAATAAAACAGTGCCGTCGCATCTTTTTCTGTTTAAAACTGCAGTTTTGTGTCGGTATTTTTAGTTCCTGCCTCTGCCTGACGTCACCGCCCAGCCATCCTGTCACACTGCGTTACTCCTTTTTTCAAACGATCAATATAGCTTCCACCTTTACTGCAACATAAAATGATTTTTATTTCGGAGGCAGTTACACAGCGCGCATTTCTTATAAAGATAAAAGAATCGACTTCACTGCGAGGTGGCGTCCTGTAATTGTATTTTCACTCAGTGCATAGTCTATGTGAATTCTGTCTTTCACAATATTTATTCAAATGAATAAAGGACAGT
The DNA here is from genome assembly GCF_902713425.1 of Acipenser ruthenus. NCBI lineage: Eukaryota > Metazoa > Chordata > Actinopteri > Acipenseriformes > Acipenseridae > Acipenser > Acipenser ruthenus. The sequence goes on along the minus strand of NC_081189.1, from coordinate 35,702,414 downwards.
TTAGATTAGGTTTATTTATAATGTTACAGGTTTAAACATATAAAATGTTTTTAATTTGACATTTTCCCAAGGAGTGCTAATAGTGGTCCGCAGTTTCTAATGCAGCTGAACAGGTGGGCCTCAGGTAAAAAGGTTTGGGAACCCCTGCACTAGGAATGTGGTCATTGACATGGATTTTGTCTAAATGTATTTTGTAAAGACTCCCCCCACACTTTATGTACAATGTACACTTTCACCTTCACACGTTTGTATGCATATACAATGTTCTTATAATAATGTAAGTGTTTGGAGGCTACTTCTAATCATGGTGAATGTATTTATCGCAGAGGCGAGCAAAGAGTACCAGAGAAAATGCATGATTAGAGGAATTCACCAAACAATTAATTATAAACAAATTGTGTATTGGGTTAGGGAGTTCTATCGTAATTTTAAAAGCTTAATAAATACATAATGAAGTGTTATGTACATGGTATACATGTATAATAACTAACAACTACAAACACAAATGGCACTTGAAACGTATTTATTTATAGCCTACAAATCGTACGTACTAAAATACATACAAAAGTAGATGTCAACATAAGAAAATAAATTCCAACCAATATACATAGATGGCTTACAGTGTTTTTTTTTTCTTTTTAACCAAAAAAAAATGCAAAATGCACATTAAAAGAGTTGTATATAGTAAGCTGTGGAAAATATCCCCCTGAAAGAGGGTAAATGACTCGTGGGGTTTCATTTTTTTTTTAATCTGTCCCATCTGATTTTTACCCACATGCCAGGTAATCATAAATCAGCATTGTACATGTGAAGTTATCTAAATAAATGTACATTCTGCATGTCAAAATGCACAATTTTAAATTAAGTTTACAAATTATACACAACATACATATTCCAATTATTTTTTATTTCCATTTGGCTGCTGCTTGCTAGTGGGCGAGACCCCTCCCTGTACTCTATAGTTTCCATAACAGCGAATTCTGCTTCCATTCATTTTTCTTAATCTCGTTAACATGCATTTTGATTAACAAGTTACTCTTATCTAGTCGTTGAGACAGGAAGTGATGTAGGTGAGAAATGCGTTCATTAATGACCTCATCGACTCAATTTCAAAGCATTAACGGATTGATTTAATTAACACATTTCATTTGAAAATCACTTGCTTCTAAAGCTCTCGTTACTATACCATGAGTTTGATACAATCACACTGTTTTTTGAAAATCCTGCCCTAGGTGTGTTAGAAGTAATGCAGTGGAAGCAGAGAAAAAAAGAGTTTGCAGTTCAAGGCTTAGCAGAAAATAGATTTTTGCTTCTGTGCATGTTTGAGATTTGGTTTATCTCATCCTTCTAAGTCATAAACCATCAGCTTGAGCAGCAGCTGCACCCCAGTGTTCTTGTGTGCTTGTCTGACTGGAGATTTCAAGGATAGCATTTTAAAAGTATCGTATCGTAGACATTCCAGGAACAAAAAGCATTTCAGCACAAATACTGTCTCCATTTTTATCTCTAACAAGGTAGTATGAGTGCTGTGGTTTAGCTGTAGCATTTTTCACCCTAAGAGTTTATTACAATACAAAACATTATCTGTAAAAACCACAACCACAGACAATGCTTCAGGATGCTACAAATACAGTTAGACTCTAGACCCTCCCAATCCTTCAATGTCATTGTAACTGTACTAGATCACCAGGGGACCAGACCACTGTAATATGCTGTCTGGATCTGGTTACTCGGGTTTGGTCTGCAGGCCAAAGTCAAGTGATGTTTTTCAGATAATAGCCCGTCCTACTATTATCAGGGTCAGTTCAGCAACAAAAGACTTGAAGTACAGTACGGTGTTCTCTGGTCACTGTTTACATGTTTACTGTGGAAACATGCTGACATCAGGAATAGCTGCCTAGGCCTTGTTAGTAATCACATTAAACACTCACAAGTGAATACGTTATTGTGCACCTATCATCTGCAAAATGACTGTACGGATAAAGGGTTTCTAACTGTCACACAATGTGTTGCTTAATAGTGCAGAGAGCGACCAATATTTAAAAGGTCCACAAATAGCCTCATTGATTTAGTGGCCCATGAACCGCATGGTAATACAAGAGGTGTGGACAGAAAACCCGTAATTAGGTTTAATTACTTCTCACTGCCTCTTTTACCCAAGTCTTTTACAACCTTAAAAATTAGCTTCACAAATTGATTTTTTGAATAAAATCTTCCAGTACATGAATACAAAAACATGGACCATGGACCATTATAAAGGTAAGTAAAGTAATAGGTTTTACATGTGAACAAAGATATATTTGTGACTTGTAAAACCCTGAAGGAGAAGGTGCTTGGGCACAGAAATATCTTGTGCAGTACTAGCATACATCAGCTTATATGTACTAAGTGGACTATGTTATAACCTATAGTTCAGTCAGAAAACTGTGCTAGATTATTTATTAAAACATAGACTAGACCAGTGGTACTCAACTCTGGTCCTTGAGATTAATTCCAGTCCTGGTCTTTATTCCATCCAGGTCCTAGATTAATTAATTGTCTCTTAGCAGCGTCAGTTAACTACATTAGAACCTGCTTGGAGTAAAAACATGGACTGGATTAGATCTCGAGTGCCACAGTTGAGTACCACTGGACTAGACAACACTACTACATTATACACAGAGGTCCAGATAAGCTGCGTACCTGCCGTTTTTACGCATTAAAAAAATCAGAAATGCACACCCTATTGAAATTTAACGCATAGCAATTTTGCTGCTCAGCTTGTCTGCCTCCCCTAAAACTTTCACTAACCTACATCTCCCAGAATACAATGTCTTCAGTTAGTAGGAAACTGTACACAAGAAAAACCAACCCAACAAACATTATCCTGTTGTCTTTGCAGCCAATCACAGTAACAATAAGACAAATTTGAAGCTACACAGGTTGAAGCGTAAACACCACAGTCCAGCTACAAATCCAACTGGAACCACCGTCAGAGGCAACTGCTAAAAAAAGGTGCCTATAATATTAAACAAGCTGGTTTAAAACTTTTTAATGCATTTCCTTATTTGATTGATCTTTATGTTTTTATATTGAAGTTTAAGAATGTAATGTTAAAATATAGGTTCAGTTTCTGTGCTTATCTTCATTAAATAGGTTCTGCTTCCGTGCTTATCTTCAGTCATAGTGGCTGTGGTCAATAAAGTAAATAAGAATAGCTGTTGTCTCTAATTTTATTTTAATACTAAGTTTTTGTACAGTAATTCAAAGTAACATTGCAGTTAAAATGGAAGGCTCTTCCACATTACCATTAAAGATTTATCAAGATTACTCATGACTTCAAGGTAATGTTGCATTTTACCCCCTGAAAATACTTACTCTCTCACTGTTAAAATTAGAGGGTAAGTTACTCCCAGACCCAAAGTGGTGTGCTGATTATACATATTTTACAATACATTCTTGGGCCTTTGGCCTTGCCGTTCGAGGTACTCCTGCCTATAAATTAGCTCGCAGTGGAGGGGCTGACTGTAGGGAAGCCATGGTCAGGGGGACAGAATAGCTGCCCTCCCCCATTAGACAAAGCCAAAAAGCAGGAGGAGGCTGGGGAGGAGGCGAACTCTGGCGCACAGTGGGACGTAATGGATTGAGGTAGGATATAAATCCTTTCCTTGCCAATCATTGAATGTATTCTTTATCGAAGGACAAATACTAGCTATTCGACTCACTATTTGATTTGGTATTGCACACGCCTAAAATATGCTTGATTTTAATGTTATTTGATCAAAGTTTACAGTGAGTTCCTTGCCAGAACCATTGCTTTGCTTAATTTCTAGTTTCAATCAACGTCTTAGGCTGCTGCAGTACAGTATACTGAATGCCTTGATATGAGGAATTGTGTAAATTCGAATATTCTGTACCTCATTATTTTGGCTTGTATTTACAAAAAAGAAGAAGTAATACTTCTGCAAGGTTACACCCCATTCAGTATCCAGAGGTGTGACAATTTGTTAGGCCTGGGTAAAGTACCTTTGTATCACACGAAATCTAATTCATAATCAAAGTGCCCCCATGATATTATTTCAAAGGGGAGCAGAAATACCCTTCAAAACACCACTGTTTGATAGAAGCAAGTGCAGAAAGGAATCACAGACTTGCCAGACAAATGCTTCATTAAAATGCAGCCACCTAGAATTTAATTCACAAGAGCAAAATGTAACAAAGTAGTAAATCATCCTTGAATTTATATTTAAATTATTTCTAAATTAATCGGCTTTAGCCTTAAAAGTCCAACCAAATAGCCATGACCTGTCACATTTGGGACTCTTGATAAAAAAAAAAATGCTGTACATATATCTTGATTTATATTTAATAGGACGTGAGAGTTAAGAAAGCCAAACTTACGAACTGACCGGTCTACCAAACACCCCACTTTTAACCGGAAGAATGCAATCACTCAACCATGCGTGCAATGCAACCAGATAGGCACTCCTGTAAGTCGCATGCTGGTCATGAAGAAGACAAAATTACTGTACAGTATCCAGAAAGGTGAGGCAGGTTTCAAAGCAAGTACGGCCAATTTTACTTGGAACATTTTGGTTAAATAAAGCAGTTTTTTTCAGACCAAAGGTGGCTGAATGACTGAGTAAACTTTTCTTTCTGTGTTTTTGCTAATTTCAATGGTTACTTAAATTGAATCTTTTTCCATTTATAGTACTGTTTTAAAGACTTTAGAACCATAACAATATGTGTATTGCGTTACTGTGCTGTATCCTTGTATTATTCTTCAGTTTGAGGGTGTAGATAGCAGGTGTACACATTTATTAAAACCATTGAAAACTCATTTTCAAAGTTAAAGACATTTCAGACTTACGAATAACCTCCAATACCAAGGTGTTTGTAACTCTGAGGTTCTACTGTAAAATAAATCAGTCCAAAAAATGTAAAAGAAAAACAAAGCATGTACTGGCAGATGACTTTGAGATCCTATTATATATTGTTTTCCGACCACTGACATACAGATTTGTAGAATACCATTTTTACCATCAACATAAGTACTGTCTTGAAATGTTATATCTATATGTTGTTACCTTGATTATCAGTTGGAATTTTTTTTTAATTTACCTTCTTACAGTACAGTAGCTCAAGTACTGGTAACTTCCATCAAAGCTTTACAGAGGGCAGACTGTCTGATCTCCGTTTGTATAAAATGACACCTTAATGGGGGTTGTTGACACTATAAGGCCGGCAGAATGTTCCAAGGTCATTTGATGCCCACTGGGCATATTAATATTCTTATACCTTGGATACCAAGTTTGTCCAAAGATTTCTAGATACCGCACTGGCTGATTGTGTGAGTCTGGCATTTTGTGGTTTTACTGTGGGATAGAAGTGTGTAAAGTTTGCTTTGGTAAATGAACAGTTCTGTATTCATTCACAATGAAAGACAGGTAAGAGTTTAACTGAGCAGCAAGCATCAAGATAGTTCAACAAACAAGGGTACTCATAAAAGCAAACCATTACTGACTGACACAGTTATTTCAAGTAATTTAAGTGGAATATGTTTTTTGAATACCAATGCCTGGCAAATAATTTCAGTAATACTAAATAAAAACACTTTTGCTCACATTCAGTGCATAATTCCATTTGTTCCATTTCACAAGGAGATGTAAATCAATGACAGTGGCCAGGAGGTGAACATCTTTAGGGATCTGTCAGGATTACAGCCTGTCAATTATGCACTGTCTGTCTAAAAGGCTTTGATAATTGCATAGCATTAGCGCTAATGACATGCGTTGTTGAAAAATAATATATATTTTTTAATCTTAATTAACACAATATTCTAGGATAGTCAGAGCCAACACTATCAATTACAATTATGTCAACAGTAATAACAGACAGGCCCCTGAGTGACTTCCTTTAGGCTCTATTTACATGTTTTACAGACAGGACTCAGTCAAGCTGGAAAAACAGTGTCCGAAAAATATGGGTACAATATTTTACAGAAGGTGTATATCTCTAATTTGAACATCCAAGATCTAAGATATCCTATTAAAATGATTTTGAATATCAAACAATAACCTACCTCACACACTGAAAGATTTAATTGGCATATTATACATTACTTCACCACGTTTACCACACACCATGAGGTTTCTATTAAATCAATGATGTTTTTTATGGGTGCATTGGTGGCCTTATTAAAGGCTGCTGGAGGCTGTGAGCTGCTATTATTCCATTTGAGAAAAAAGCACCACACTCTCAAACCACAGTATTGCAGGATTCTATACTTCTACACGTCAATGCAGGTATATTATATTACTCCACATTGGTCATCACCTGACTGTCAGATAAAAGGTTCTGAGAGAACCTTTGTTCTCTACTGGATAAAATATTCAGAAAGTCCTATAGTATGATTCACAGTTCATGTCAAAGACACTTCAAAGAGCTTGGGATTCCTTTGTAAGGCAGGATAATGCACTGACATCCAACAAGAGCACATTTATTAAATCAGAAAAAGAAAAAAAAAACCTTGAATATATACAATGACATGGTACAGCATCACAAAGGCCACATATTGTCAGCATTACAAAGCTGAGACTTTGTTTGTACTGTATCTATTTCATTTTGGGTAAGAAATTATAACCAAGATTGTAAATGTGTTTTCTTACCTTTGAAGGTCTTGTCAGATATAATCAAAACAATGCACCTCGAACCACAACAACATGCAGGAAAACGCAGCGGTTCGTATCATGTGGGTTTGTTTCAGGAATGACTGAAAGTGACAGTTCCTATAGGAATGAGCAGGTTTGTTTTATTGTTCAGGTTTTTTTTACTGTTGTTTGGAGAGTGTTGTTTTGGAGCGTGTTGTTATATTATTAAAGGTAGCTGCTACTTCGTGATATCTGTATATACTGAAGTGATAAACCTAATGATTTTCATCACAATCAAAGCGCGGGGCAGTGATAAGGCTGCTTGTGTTCACAAGAACTGAATTGATAAATGTGTTCATTTAAAGCCTTGGTTATCAGTTCTTTAAGATCTGTTACACTAAGGGAGCACAATTATTATTTTTTTAAATGTCTGTAAGGTGGTTTTGTATTAAATGTTTTCCATCTAATATTTGAGTTGATTTTTTCTTTGTCTTTGATGTGTCATATTAGGGTACTTAATAGTTTGCAAATCAACATGTAACTAGTAGCTTGGTGGGAACACCTTGGAATTCGAAAAGATTGGATAATTCAGTAATCGGATTTGCCTCTAAAGGATTTCTCAGTATAAGCTTTAAATAAATCTTTAATTTAGTGACAGGAATTGTTAAAGAAATGACTGCTGACTCCAAACCTAAGCATATAACACCTGAAATCATCTACAGAGGATAACCACAGGACTGATCCAGGATAATAATATTTCAATGTATTCCCTCTGAACGGAGTATGTGTTTGAAAGCAAAAGTATTGTTGTTTGATTAGATTTCAATAAATTAAGTTTACCACTTTGCAAGCCTTGGATCTGTAACCACTCACAGACTGCTGAGCCACTACTATTTCTTTAGTCTTTGAAGGGTTACCATTCCTCAAGTAAGCACAGGCCAGACTGTTTCCTATTGCTGTTTAATACCTAAGATCTCCCATCGCCTCCTGAAGCAGTGCTTCTGCTTTTCTGCACAAGACCTGCCAGCTTTGTATTACTATTTTATCATTTTCCAGTCGCTCACTTGTCTTCTTGTTTCCTCTGTGCTTTCCTGTAATCTCCATCACAGACCTGCAGAACTTTCTCTATTAGCCAGCAGGGGCCGTCCATCAGGAGCATCACAACTGTCAGGGGAACAAATCTGCAGAACAGCTGCATTTAATGAATCCAAGCATGACTCTTAAACTTTTAAACCAAGCTCTATTAAAATGGAACGAAAATGACATTTTAATTTGCGGCAAGGGAGAGAGGGCAGTAATCCTTTCCCACTTGCAGCAATATCTGATATAAAAGACTTTGCCAGGCTTACAAGCTTGGGCTAGGTGTAAATAAAAGGCTTGTCCTATTTCACTCTTACCCTGAACATACAAGGCATTTGTGCTATCCAGTGTCTGAAGAACATTCATTTGGTTTTATTAAACACTTTTGTTCTACCCAAAGGACTTGCAGCAAGATGATCCCTGTCCTTGCTTTCTTTTTAGGATGACTGCATGGAGCTGTCAAGAGTTCATAATTATTATAGCTTGTTTTGTAAATTGTCTAAAATCATTGAATGAGTTATTTACCTTGTACTGTCAATGGTATTCAATAAATAGGGCCAATTTATCATCCATGGGAATTTATCAGCAGGTTTCACGACAGAAATGATGTATGCATTATATAATTAATCAATACACAAACCTTGCAATTTCTAAAAAAAAAAGCATACATTTTTTTAAATCTAAAATGCCATGCTGCTGAGCATTGTTGTTTTATTGTGTTTTTTCAGCATCACTATTAAACGATAATACGAACAACTAAAAACCATCAGTATTGTTTCGTTTGAAATAAAAGCTTAAAACGGCCTTGCACTTTGAATGTTCCTGACCCAGAAAAAGTAAAAGCACAGCAAATACTGCAATAAACAGTATCTTTAATGTTTTCTCTTTTCAGCAAGAACATTGAGATAATTATCTTTCTTGTTTCTGTGTGTGTGTGTTAGCCATTAAGATTTAGGCTTCAGTTGTGTGCTGATTAAGTAGGTGCACAGTATGGTATTGCAGTTCAATTCTCCTTGTCAATGGACACTCTTGTACTGAGTGTGTAAGAACATATGGCACATTTGGCAATGGAAGTCTTGAATTTTCTTTTTTTTTTTTTTTTTTTTTTTTTTAACATCTGTTGACCCATAACTACAAATACCTCAGAGCAGTGCAGCCAAAAGGCATTTACAGTACAGTACAAATTAAGAAGCTGCATGGAATAAAAGTAATCATTACTTAAAAGCATATTGATGCCGGCCAAGACATTACTTCAGTTTGACATTATACAATATTATCAATGAGGGTCTTTGCTCGTTTCTTTTTTTCCAAGCTGTCAAGATGCAACGTGACGGGGGAGAGAGGTTAAAAAAAAAAAACTGGCTTGTAGTTGTTCTCTATAAATTCATACATGGTGTCTCAAGCTCTAATAAGTAACACACAACCCTTGCTTGGGAATGTCTAGATACATGAGTAGAAACTGCAACTCACTCTACCAATTTAATCAAGTACTGTATCTAACATTGTTAAATTTCTCTAATGGCAATTTGAAGTAAATCGTTTTCAGGATAAATCGTTTTCAGGATTGATTTGAAACATAAACACATTTAACACAAATAATTAGTATTAATTATTATGAATTAGTTAGCAGTTGCTTTTATCCAAAGTGACTTATAGAGACTAGGGAGTTAACTATGCATCAGCTCCTGCTGCAGAGTTACTTACAATAGGACCTTGGTTTTACATCTCATCCAAAGGACAGAGCACAAGGAGGTTAAGTGTTTTGTGTTAGGGTCACACAGTGACTCAGTGGCTGAGCTGGAATTTGAACAAGGAACCTCCTGGTATCAAGCCCTTTTATTTAACCACTGGACCACCAAACCTCTTTACATTTTATTAAAAGGAATGTGTGTTTAAAGAATATGTGGGCTTCTTAAGGAACCTTTTTGTAAAATGACATTTAGAGAACAATCATATTGTTTTTAAATATTAATAATTAAAAAAAAACTCAATGGGTTGGTAATAACATTGTCAGGTATTTCCAGTTATTATTAGTAAATTGTAAAACATTTAGTATAGTTTATTTTTTTATTTCTATTAGCTGTTTTAAAGGGGATGTCGGCAACTGATACACAATAGTTGGGTAGCAAGTCTGTCCGTTCTCCCAAAAAGTGGTGCTGTTGTTTACTTTACATACTAGAAAGTCTTAAGTGGTCATTTACAAGCAATTCACATTCCATAATTGCCCTCTGTTCTAACAACTGTGTGATATACTTGTCTGCTGTTTTTACCTCTGACACAGGCTCCCAGGCATTTCTTTAATTGATACAGTATGAATACACAATGAACAGGAGTCTTCCTCAAATATTTTTCTTTAATTTTGTGGATCATGGGTAAAACATATATACATCTTAATTTAATAACTTAATTATTATATTGCTGTGTGATGGCTGCAAATACTCATAGAAACAAACCAGTCATACAGTATGTTCTGGTTTTGGCTAGCTTGGTGTGTAACTCTTAGTCTAATAAACCGTGCAACATTTGGAAGCCTTGTAAAGTAAAAGCGCTAGTCCTAGTAAAATGGCCTTGATAGGTTATTAGTCTATATGATTTTTATTTTGAGGATTATAGGAAAGGATGCTGTTTCCTTCATTAGGAATTACAATGTTTGTCAAAAAAAGAGCTTAAGGTACAGTTCTGTCATTATATATTACTGAATATAGATTAATATAATAGTGTATTGGGTTACAGTAGTACAAGCCTTTATCTAAAATGAAGAAAATAAGTTGTGGCTTGGACTTTTTAAAACCTGCATAACCTTCCCCAGGATTGGATTAATTTTATGTTTCTTGTCAAAACTACTCTGGAAGCACAGCTCGGATTACCACTGACAACCTGTTCTGAATGATTTTAATAAAAGTCAGATTTTGTGAGGCAGCCGACACCAGCCTTCGAGCAGCCTGTCACCAATAGTGACACAAGCCTTGCATTCACAGTCATTTTTTTTCAGCAGCTTTCTGTGTCTTCAGAGGCTTAGGCAAGAGAGGTACTGGAATAATCATTAGGAACATTAAGATCTTCCAGCATACGCTGTACAACGCAGCAATTTGAGTTTAATTTTAGTTCAGAGTTCTATTATAAGTAACTTGCTTTAATGTAGGGTTGTGAGAAATGTTTGAAGTCCATCTGTTCAGGCATACAATAAAGTCTGGTATTTCTCATTTTGATGGTTAAAGTCCAATCCCAGTTCCAGGTGGGTCCATATTTTTTTTTATCTTTATTGCTCTGCCTGGACAACTGGACATGGAACTTCAATTGACCAACAGGGATGTAGACTGTCTTCGGTTTACTGTATAGTTCAATAGCTTGTGAATTCTGTTTATCCTTAAAGAAGTTTACCGTGTTAAATTTGCATTGTAGTTTTGCAGTTTTCCCATGCTTTACCCATAGTTATACTGTGCATTGACCATAGTTGTCCATGTCTAGTTATGATTCCTTGGTTAGCTACAGTATGCATGCTTTACCAAACTACTCTGAGCTTTACAATGCTTTCACTATGCTTTATTACAGTTTGTGCTGCTTTTAAACCTTTATAAAAGAAGATGCATGCCTTTTGTATTTCCCAAAAGCATTATGTAATTACTAGCCAGTCCTACAAATCATAGTATGTTTAGTTATCAGAAGTAAACTGTTGGCCTGGGGTGTTAACACCTTTGAAAAATAAGTCAGACCAGTATGCGTGTTTGTCTATGAGTGCATGACCTCTTTACGAAATCTAGTTGGCAAAAGGTTAGCACTAAGCCAATGATGTGCTGAGAAAAAAAAACAAAAAAAAACATTTAAAAAAAATCAGGTTTAAATGGTCAAAAACAATCAGAGCTAATCAAACAAACACAATATGTGCCTGAGAACATTACTCTGCATTGTTATTCAACCGAAGAGTATTAAGTGACAAAATAAAAACTTGGAACATAAGGAAGAAGTGCTTCACAAACGAACGGCAGTGCATTGTACCAAGACACTTTTATCATCATCCCAAGTATTTTCCAATTCAGAAACACATCTGTTTTTCATCACATTTTACATATGCTACTGGATTTTTTTGGGAATGACTTCCTTTTTGTTCTTTTTTTTATGTTATCTATGGTGCTAAAGCAATTTATTCCTGCCACAGTGCCTTTGTGTGTTATTCTACTGAACAAAGGCAATGCTTTCTATCAAGGTTGAGCGGGTTTTCCTTTTTGTCTTAAAATAAAGGGATCAACACAAAATGTTTTGCTGTTCTTTTTGCTTGAACACAGAAGTTTTACATAGAAAACTGTTTATTGTAAGTCAAGAAAGCGTTTATTGTGCGTTGCAGATGCTTTTGTAATTATAGGATACTTCTTTTTCAGTATTATAATATCTGTCATCCCTTTTCCAAATTGTAATTCCTTACGTAGATACAGGTACTAGTTTGAAATGTAATTATTTCTTATACTGTAGGTTTTACCATAATTGTAATACTTGCAAAAAAAAAAAAAAACTCTTGGCAGTACTATTGTATTACATTAGGTACCTTCTGGCATATTACCCTTATAGTTTGAAGGACAAGGGGCAGCTGGGAGTGTTGTAGAGTGCAAATACTGTTTGTGCCTGATATGATGTAGTGCTCAGTCTTTACGCTCTTATTCATATTCGCACCCAGGTTAATAAGAGCCCTCACTCTCCAAAGCACCCCCCCACCCACCCATTAATTTTTTCACTATCTTAAAAGATGATGTAACTTACATGTCAAAAACTATTCTTTTCTTATACACAATTAAACCAATTAAGTATTATTAACAGATACACTGTATTTTGTTTAGTGTTTATTTGTAATAAAATTACTTTTTAAAAGTATTTTTCCATGGCAAATCGAGCTCACAGGCAACCTTGTCTTCTACGGTAAGTAAAACAATTCCACATTTCACCTTTCCCGTTTCATGGCTGAAAAACAACAGGTGCTACAGGCTTTGAGAACAGAAGAAAGAGTGAAGTAACCTTCACTTTATATATTTTTTGATGATAGCATATGTACAAACGTGAGCAAACTGTTAGCTTTCTATTACATTCTCTCTTCTACTTGTTTGCAGCTCACAGATTAGCTTCGGGCCAAGTCCATAATTTTACCATTACGACAGTGTTTCATTTTAACCTCGCTATGTAATACCTCATTTAAAATGCATAAAAAGCTTTTGTTGGGAGAAATCTATTTAAAGAATCGTCACATCTCTTATCTTCAGTTGGGTAGTTTTTTAAAATTAACTAAAAAAAAAAATTAGTCCAGTAACCATTGTTGAAATGTTACAGGGCTGCATTATGACGAATGTTACAATGCAATAAATATTAATTTCAAAGGGACATGGTTATGTTATACTACATAAATACATGGCATACAGTGCTTGTAACAGTGAGTTCAGCTAGAATCCCACACTGCAGCTATGTAACATAACTACATACAATAAAAGTATAAAGTACACTGCTCTGTTGTGTCGTACAAGCGATTGAGAGAGAGAAAAACATTTAAATTTAAAGCTGATTGCTTGTGTTGTGTGCATTACTTATTTAAGTGTAATCCCGTATTTTTACTTGACTTATGCAATGTACAAGACAGAAACATCAATAACAATTTGTTAATACAACAACACTACTGTCAGAGAAATTACTCTCTTTTAATGCTGTAGTAGTTTTTAAAAAGGCTGTTGGGTTTTTTACGCATTTTAACTCCAATGCTTCTTTACAGTGCTCTGTCTTCACTTCAATATACTGTCATTAACCAACATCTGCAATAACCTTGGAATGATGAAGAGGTTTGTTAATATTGTAATGAATGTGTACCAAACATAAAGAAACATGTTCATTGTGAAATGTGTTTACGTGTTTTTGCTAAATAAAATGATGAATTAAATTATTTATTTCTAAGTGCATGCTTGTTTACATTCACCTACGTAAAGTGCCACTCTCCCTGAGGGCTTCAACTGCCCAGTAACCATGTCCCTTCCGTGGTAGGACTGGTCAAATCACTGCATTTAACACAATAGCATTTATTTACACTAAAGGAGGTTTTGAGTTATATGCATGGCAAAAATGATGTAGATTTTAGAACCATTTAGCTTCACAGGTTGGGGAACAAATGCTGTGTTTATCACTGACCATCCCGTCATGTTTTCATAAACAAAAAAGGGGGTTCAATCTTACAGAGGATACCTGTATAAAACTGGTCTGTGCTTAATGGTGATTTTTCTGCTAAATGCTAAGCAAGAAAGGGCAAGTACAGTGCACAACATAATAGAGGGCCTGTCACATGCTGTATATAACTCAAGTGACACTGCATCCATGATTTCACTGTAGCTTATTAGCCAAATAACCGCCCAGGTAAAGATTAAGAAAATAAGGGCCTGGTCGTTATTTCGAGCAAATACGGTAAAATCAATACATTTTGAATGTTTTCATAACCGGCATTACGTATGTAGGCAGCTGAACCCCCAAGATTGTACTGTACATGTACATTTCTATTTTTTTTTTTTTTTTGTGCTCAAAATGCTTTAGTACTTCAAGAAACAAATGAATGAGCGTTCGGATAAAGCTGATAAAGCTGCAGTGCCTTCAATTGATACAATCTAAGATTAGATTGAGTCTGGGCTGCAGCTTCCCAATTTGACGGTGGAGCTGAATATTAAAATCCTGAGGCATTCACTGAGCAGTGTGGAAATCTCTCTTCTTTTTTTCTGAAGAAAACCAAAATAACCTTTTTCCCCCTCAGTAACAGACACCATTGGGAAATTGCTTTACTTTATGGTTGGCAACATGAAAGGGTAATGTCTTCAGTTTTGATGTAAAGCACCACAATGATGAGACTGAGATAGAAGTGAGTGGATAGAAAAGCAGAGCCTTGCTCTCCAAGGGGTCTCTTCAAGCATTAGACGATGCTGCTGAGCTCCTTCGAGGAACTGTGGAGCATTTGCTTCAGTTCCTTACAATTAGGCTCTACGTGTTTTTACTAAACAGCAATTATCATTGTCTGTTTCTCATTAGACTACAAGACAATCTTCCCTCAGCATACACTTTCAGTGGATTTTACTTTTAAAGTGAATGAAAGTCAGTGCTATGCAATCATGCACATTTATACGCATGAACTATAGGCTGTCTTGTAAAAAATCAAAGTCAATTTAATGTCAGCAAAGTCAGCAAAATTCAGTTCTTGCTGTGCTTAAATTATAGTACAGCAAGTTACTACCACATGCTAGATTACAATCCATGCCTTTATATTGAGACCTTTATTGGTACACTGACATCTACTGCATCTTGTAAATGTGTTTCAACCAATCTGCTACAGATAGTCTCAATACTGAAATACCATTCCAACCACTTCTATAGTTTTATAAATAGACTTCACACGCTTGGAATTAAATTGTCCATGAACTACTGCAGATATTCAAATAAATGACAGCAAAATGTTTCGTATGGTATTCAAATTAAAAGCAACTAGTAGACTTTAGTAAGTGTAGCTGTTTGTACAGAACTCACCAGCTACTGTTACTTTAGCTGTCCTGCTCACGATGGCGCCCACACCCTCCAGTGAGGCCTGACACAGGTACAGCCCTTCATCCGGCCGGTGGTGCCGGGAATGCACCACGTTTTGTATTATGAGAGACCCGTTAGGTAGCTGCTGTCTCCTCTCCTCCACCACTGAGTTTAGGAACACCCCATCCTTCTTCCAGGAGATGACAGGAGTGCCTTGGTCCGACTCTGCAGAGCAGTCCAGCTGCACGTTGCCCCCTCTCACTGTCACAATATCAGCAGGCTCCTGCAAAAACTGCAGCGTGTTAAAGTTCTTCACCTGTGAACCTGAAATGAGAAAGAGAAGAATCATCAGGTATTCTGTTTAAGTAGTTGTGCCTTAGAGTTTATGACCAATATCAAATTCATTACTTGGGTCCTTTCTGTCCTGGTACAAATTTCAACACTGATTTTAAAATGGCCTGAGCTGCAAATTCTGTAATACTAAGCAAGTGCAATATTAATTTAAAACAAACCAAAAATCCAAAGGATACCCAGAATTATTATTATTTTAGTATTATTTTAGAAAGAGATATGTAGTGTAAAAAAACGTTTAGATCTTTTCAGGTTGGAGACCATTCTTAAATTCAGAGGCAGTGTATTCAACAAGGAGGTGAACAACATGAAAAACATATTGTTATTTCATTTCATACATTTAAAATCCCTTTAACTTTACAATGTTACAGTGCATTAACAGTATGGTTTTACCCCTAATAATCCAGAGAAGAGCTTGTTGAAGATTTTGACACTTGACCCTGCACTGTGACAAGTGGATTACCAGTACCCTATGCCCTTTCAGGTCCCTTAGCAACAAATACAAATGGTTTAATCCACCATGGGGCTCTGCTCTATGTCAGTACATATTAGGTATTTCTACATCTGTGTGTGGGTTAATTCACATTTTAAATTATATTTCTGTTTGGTATTTTTATTAGCAATGTCATTAAGCGTGTCATTTTGTTTCTGTAAGGTTGATACTGCAGTGTGCATAGACATAATTTAAATACTTATATTACAGTACCCACCCAAATTCACACTGTAACAAAACAATGCAACACGTTTCAGGATGGGTGCTCCGCAGTTAATTATTATGCATGAGCTCCACCCTAATGAACGTTTGCCTTGCATAATGCAGTTTACCAAGTTTTCACCATGCTTTTAGCTATGCATTTACCATAGTTATTCTTTTTTTTTACTAGGCTTTATCATCATGTTATACAATTTGCCATTTTCTCATGTTTTGTTTTATATCTCAATATTTTGTTTGGTGTCTGCACGCCCATTTCTATGAGATATGTCTCACTCCGTGTCTGGTGTTCCAAAATAACATAGCATTCATTACAGGCACATTTTAAAATGTGTCTTTCTTTCATTTTTGTCTGGTGCAATGGGTGTTCATAAAACATCCAGGCTTCGTTTCAAAGTACCATTTGTCAAAATGTCAATCTGGAACGTAATGTCGAAGGATTTACAGTAACACAATCTGATACAGTATCAGTCTACAGGTGTGAGGCAATTAGCTGAAGAAGAGGAATACCATTAATCAGAATCTGAATTCTTCCACTGAACCGTTCAGAAAAAAAAGGTAGAAAGAAAAAATGTAAAAGTAGAGAGAGTACTGAAATACTGCCATTATGAAAGCAATGCCTACCCTGTTTTCCTCATGCAAACGTATCAGGAAAATTAACAACAAGGATTAACTTTTGCTATTTAGTCCTTCAGGATATAGGTACATTGTATTGCAGGAATAGCTGCTTTGTATTCTGAAATCGATTCAGTAGTTTTCTACACCTACTGCTCTGCTACAGTATGTTACACCATTATTGTACTGGACATTTTGAAATAAGAAAATGCAACCCTGGATAATCTCTTTTTGTTCACATCCAGCAGCGGATTTAAAGTAGCACAACAGCTTGCTAAAGACCATTATGGGAAACACGATAGGTATTTGAAGCTATTTACTCTCAGGGCCCAATTCAGTTATGTGTTTCGTGTAGAGAAAAAATAAAAGTTAACTTACAGTATAACTTAGTCAACCTTACTGATACCACAAGAGTAGCTTTGCAGGCAGTTAGCTGACAACCCTGCCTGCCAGGTGTCTGAAGTGCAATACAGGTATGTCACCGTATTGTAACCTTAAGCATAATAATAACAATATATAATTAGACAATGCGACATATAGAAGAATAAAAGAAAGTAAATGGATAAATAGACTGAACACAATTATGCCAGCGGGACTCAACAGAAAAGAATGAACTAATTAACTTCAATAAATATATAACATTTAAATAAATAAACAAAATTCATTCAAAAGTTGTGCATGCTGATGCGCTGGGGAGGCCAAATCTAGACTGATCCTCAGAGCCAGCATTGCATGATATAATAAAAATATAAGTTTATATAAAGTAGTGTTAATTAGAATTAATACAGATTCAAAGATAGAAGTAAAAATGATGTCACAATATATAGAACACCATTACATCATGTAAGAATAAATCATGGATTTGAACGTAAACAATAACAAGTAGTTGTCATGCCGTCAAAAACCTATAAATACCTCCAATGTTTTGATCCAAACACAGGCTCCCTTGAGAAAGATATGTACAACATATCGAAACGTTGGGCAGCTGGCTCTTTGAGCTAAATATATATATATATATATATATATATATATATATATATATATATATATATATATATATATATTTTAGCTGCCAATATACAGTAAAATATCAAAGCCCACTAAAGGAAGCTAATAAACGAAAACAAGTGTAGAAAAGTGTGCATATGGTTTTTAACTGCAAACAATTTAAAAAGAAAACAGTCACACAAAACAATAAACCATTTGTGTAGGCTACATAAAATCATACACCACTATATATGATAAATTGCATCACTTTTTTTAGCTGGTATGCAAGCAGCCTACAAATAAGATCTATGTGTATATCTGGCTAATAATCCCCTTATTACTGACCTTAAAATTACACAATACATGTAGGAAAAAATACTATATCAAAGTGCTATTTAAAATAAAGTCAGTGCTTGATTGGGCAGTGCTTGTATTTCTTGTCAAACTGGTTGCAGTCTTGCAGAGCTCTGCACATGACTTTAGTCTGCACAGAATGCAGTCTAATCTGAGGAAAACACAGTTTCTTCAGAGGACACTTTTTAGTACACCAGGGATGTATGTTAGCAGTAGAAAAAAACCTCATAAACTAAGCTTGCAGTAAGAATTTTGGGGTGCCTGGATGCTAGGGCGTTATATAATTATTTTAATGTAGAAATGGCCAAAAAGAAACTAAACAATACATCTCAAGAAAAGTTGAATTGTGCACAGACAAAGGCAAGCGACCTTCGATGAAAGACCCATTTGCTTGGAGTGTAAATTAATGCATTAAAAGTGAAACTGCGATGGGTGATCCTATAACAACACATCATTAGTAGAAATGGGATATGCACACTACAACAGAGTCAAACACAAGGATATCAGTAGTCCCAACGTGCCAAGGCCATCCAGTTCACTTCATCTGGAGAGAAGTGATGTGTAATTGAAAAATTTCCTTTCCTTGGGCTATAGGATGACTTGAAACGTGATAAGCTGACATGAAATCCAGTCTTTGCCTACAAACTATAATACCCCAGACAGCTTGTCAGAAAACTATTTTAGATGTGTGGAAATGAAGTGTTTGGGGAATGGCAATGAGCAAGTCAGCTGACATTCAGAACCTCTGAATCCGCTGATTGCATGATTTGACTACCGGTATGCTGCTGATACCAGCTGTGCAGCCAGCCTAAGGCAGGAAGGCAGACAGCAACCATAGTGGCTGTTCATTCTTTCAAACAGCATGCTTCACAGTGTCAGTATAAACAGAGTAACAGCAAAGGGTGAAAAAAAGGCCTTGGCCCATGCTGGAAACTGGTTGTATTTCAGAGCTGCAGCAAATTACCAGACATTTCATTTTTTTCTGAAACTAGCATACCTTTTCTGTTAAATGTTTGGCTTTGTTTCAAGTCATTCTAGTATAACCTGTGATATAAGGATTTCACTCTGGCTCATTCTTGTAGGTTATACTCCTACACCATTTGGCATGCATTTACTTTTTTCAGAAAATGTCTACATTTTCTCTCAGGCCTTACACATGCTGCAAATATGCTATGCATTGTGACTCAGTGCACTTACAGTCAGGGATGTGGGAAAGAGGGGTGCTGGGGGGTTGAAGTACAGGGGTGCTGTGCACCTGCAGGTGCAATGATAAGTCCTGCTAGTTTTGTTAATCTTATGAGATGTGTATGTGCAGTGCACTGCACTCTTTTCACATTGCTTTGAAACACCAATGATAATAGACTAATCAGTGCTGACTGTCAAAATGTTTTTACAAGTAAATATTTCTAAATTGCTGTATTTAAGCAGATCAGAACAGTATACGCTATTTTTCAATTAGTTTGCTCTTAACTTTTTATGGTAAGCATGTTGTACACATTGTAGCAAGGACTGTGCTTAAATATATTTTTTTTACTTAAATACATAAACAGGCGTTGATTAGTTTTATTAACATGTTTAACAAAATAGCAACCGAATTCATGGCTTCCATCATATACAGGGGTTACAGTTTTGTTCGATAGCTTTCAGCACCCCCACTATAATTGTTCCAGCATCACTGCTTACAGTAGAGCTCAAGGTAAAACTTTTTTTTTTTTTTTTAAAGTCACTGAAGTTAGCTCTGATATTTTATAAAGATGCCTGCCTTAATAAAATAACTTCAGCTGTGTTTTCACATTTCCTACACAAAAAAAATCAACTTCTTGCTCTCTACCTATATTAGGTTTTTGGAATACTAATTAACCCTTTCAGATTCTCTGCCACCATCAACTTCCAGCTGCATGCAGACCAATAAGCAGTTGTCATCCCTAACGGTAACACAGTGATGCTTGATATTCCTGGTTGAAGACTGATGTATAAACTTGAACTAGTCAGTAACCCACAATCATGTGCCTGCTAAATTGATAAATCTTGACTTCTACCCATTACAGTATGACCACATTTCACAGTGATTTCAAGCTGTTTTTATTCTGACCCACCTTATCCTGATACTTAGAAAACTCTCTCCTTGAGAAAGAGGGTCACCTGCCTAAACAGGCATTTCTCTTTGTTCATTTGGAATGCTGTTATACTCTAATTAGGGAACTAGCCTTTAATTAACACTTGAAAGCAGTTAATTACATTTTTAGCAGGAAGCTGAACTTTGTATCATCAGTGAAAGACTAACTCTAGCACACAGTCTGTATTGAGCACATTATTCAATTTAAGAAACCAAACTGAATTACACACTGTAATTGTACTATTAAACAATACATTTACAGATAAAATATGTGGTATAATGTATAGCAAAGCACAAGATATTCCTACCTATACAAAAATAAATTGTGTTAATGACAGGGTGTTTCCCACAGAGAGGAATCTGAAATACCCATAGGAGGTAGAGATGGGGTACAGCTGGGAAGCGTAAGCTTACACTGCCCTGCTCTAAAAAAGGACATCAGATTCCAAACAAACAAGGAGTGCTACTGTACCAGCCACTCGACATGCAGATTGTTATACACTGCATGTTCTAAAAGTTGCTTTCTACTTTTTCTCCAGCAGTCCTTAGAATTTAAAAAAGATCCAACAGTGCCTGTTCCTTTAACAGGCACTGTTGGATCTGCTGTAACAAAGAGCATTATTCAGAGTTGCCTCCATGCTGCTTTTCCATTTGCTCTTGGGGACAACAATTGGGTGTATGAACGGATTGATTCTTTTTTCTACCCTCATGTCACCCGACCTACATCACTGGACTCTTGTATCTAGCAGGCAAGCAAGTAATATCTAAAGCTTTTCAAAGGATAAACCTCACCAAGGTACCCCTCCCCTCCCCCTTACAACACAATCACTGCCCCCCATCTGTTATTAAAATAAATCTAAATTTCTCTCTCTATTGGACTATCTTCCACAGCATACGCTCCCATTGTGAGGATTTAAGTATTTATCCTGCTTTTCCATAGATAATACAAAGGTAATAATCATAAAATGCTGTTCACAACTGACAAACGTTGAAAAATGCACCCTTCCCCATGCCTGCTGTCTCAATAGTAATGTGGAGGGACACTGGTTGAAGATGCCAGCTTCCAACATCAAAGAGTTGATTCCCTTTTTGGAGCTGATTAGGAAGCCTTGTAATTAGGCATATATTACATTGTAGCTATGCTGGAAACCGATTGCCACAAATTGGTTAATGAAGACTAAGCTAATGCATACAATTGTCTATTGGTATACACATCTGCAAATTCACATGCCTGTGTTAAATTATAACACACGTTAAAGCCTGCTGATTTTGTTACATTCACACATACAGAATGTCCCAAATGTTTTCCTCTGCCTTGATCAGATCAGTAATACTTAAGCAATAATTCAATATATATGTTAGATTGTCAATGCAATTTATGTGTGATTAATCTGTATTATTTTATACTGTCTGTAGTTCCTTCTGTGATTAGATAGCAAGGGCTGTCTTAAAGAGTTTTAACTCAATGTACAGCAAGTTATCTCCTTTTCTGTAGAACATTTTCAAGCTCTCTACTCCCCTAATTGAATTTTGAGGTGGTAGTGTTTGTCAGGGTCATGCTGACCTGGAACTCAGTTGCTCTTCTTCATGATGGTTTGGGTGGTTGTCCCCTGGGGGCAGAATGAGACCGTCTGGGGTATCCCACACCTGTTAAACCAGCACACGCGACATCGGAAAAGCCAATGACAGCCAATGACTATGACTCGACCAACAGCTGCTCCAGTTCTGCCTTTCCCAGCAGGAGTCCTAATAAGTCACAGCAACCAATACAGCCCTGCCAAATCAGCCCCCTTATTGTGTGATAGTACAAAGCTGACAGAGTTATCACCGTACTGTAACAGTGCTGCAGGGTAAAGCAGGGTTTTTCACATATAGAGTTATCTGCTTTTTAAACTTAGCTATTTAGGAATGTAGATGGCCAAAGACTGATTTCCAAGTGTAAAACAGCCATGTTTGGCAAAAAGCAAAAACATTTTTTTTTTAAATGTTAAACAAGGGTGCCACTGAAAAACATTGTACATTTTTTGTGAGCTTAATATACTGCATATTTGGATATACTCTTGACTTGCCTGCCAGGAACAAAGGCAATCACACGCCAAACAAAAATACAATTGACAAGGGCATTTCATAACCCCCATAAAGTACAATATAACCAAAGAGAAATGCATCATTCTGCTTGTGGTAATATGCTGCCAGCAGCAGCTGCAGCAAAATCATTCTGGCACAATTACAGCATACTAATTAGGGCTGTAGTATAATATGAAAAATATCCAAATGCATTATCTCGTTACTACAAATCAAAGTCTCCTGCAGCTTCTGCACATCTTTAACATTCCACAGCTCTCCTCTGGAAATACTACACCCTCCAGTTTCATTCCTGTGTCAAGGAAACTCTTTGCCATTTGATTTCAATTTAAATGAGACACAAAACCACCCAACCATAGCATCCCTGTCATCCTTACATTAAACCTTCACCCATTTTTTATGGCACAGACCAAGCTACTGTATTTTCAACAATGCCCACTTGCTA